>NC_134358.1:201804091-202089091 GCF_048569485.1 Anomaloglossus baeobatrachus
CCTCCCTTGGATGACACAGGGGTAGAAAAGTCCTCTCTGATCCATGACTTCTTCATCTTGGTTCATTTTTTTAAAAAAAAGGGGGACTCCACCCACAGTCTCCCTCGTTTCCAAAAATTGGGCCACACACACACACACCACCTCACTGGCATCAGTTGTCCCCTAGTTGCAATCTTAAAAAGATGCTTTGCATGAAGCACTCTCAAAAATACACCAGACTTTCGCCTCCCCTGGATGACACGGGGGTAGAAAAGTCCTCTCTGATCCATGACTTCTTCATCTTGGTTCCTTTTTTTTTAAAAAAAAGGGGGACTCCAACCACAGTCTCCTTCGTTTCCAAAAATTGGGCCTCACACACACGAATTCACTGGCATCAGTTGTCCCCCAATTGCAATCTTAAAAAGATGCTTTGCATGAAGCACTCTCAAAAATACACCCGACTTTCGCCTTCCCTGGATGACACATGTGTAGATAGGTCCTCTCTGATCCATGACTTCTTCATCTCGGTTCATTTTTTTTAAAAAAAAGGGGACTCCAACCACAGTCTCCCTCATTTCCAAAATTTGGGCCACACACACACCACTTCACTGGCATCAGTTGTCCCCCAGTTGCAATCTTAAAAAGATGCTTTGCATGAAGCACTCTCAAAAATACACCAGACTATCGCCTCCCTTGGATGACACAGGGGTAGAAAAGTCCTCTCTGATCCATGACTTCTTCATCTCGGTTCATTTTTTTAAAAAAAAAAGGGGACTCCAACCACAGTCTCCCTCATTTCCAAAATTTGGGCCACACACACACCACTTCACTGGCATCAGTTGTCCCCCAGTTGCAATCTTAAAAAGATGCTTTGCATGACGCACTCTCAAAAATACACCAGATTTTCGCCTCCCTTGGATGACACAGGGGTAGAAAAGTCCTCTCTGATCCATGACTTCTTCATCTTGGTTCATTTTTTTTAAAAAAAGGGGGACTCCACCCACAGTCTCCCTCGTTTCCAAAAATTGGGCCCCACACACACACACCACCTCACTGGCATCAGTTGTCCCCCAGTTGCAATCTTAAAAAGATGCTTTGCATGAAGCACTCTCAAAAATACACCAGACTTTCGCCTCCCTTGGATGACACGGGGGTAGAAAAGTCCTCTCTGATCCATGACTTCTTCATCTTGGTTCCTTTTTTTTTAAAAAAAAGGGGACTCCAACCACAGTCTCCTTCATTTCCAAAAATTGGGCCACACACACACGAATTCACTGGCATCAGTTGTCCCCCAATTGCAATCTTAAAAAGATGCTTTGCATGAAGCACTCTCAAAAATACACCCGACTTTCGCCTTCCCTGGATGACACATGTGTAGATAGGTCCTCTCTGATCCATGACTTCTTCATCTCGGTTCATTTTTTTTAAAAAAAAAGGGGACTCCAACCACAGTCTCCCTCATTTCCAAAAATTGGGCCACACACACACCACTTCACTGGCATCAGTTGTCCCCCAGTTGCAATCTTAAAAAGATGCTTTGCATGAAGCACTCTCACAAATACACCAGACTTTCGCCTTCCTTGGATGACACAGGGGAAGAGAAGTCCTCTGTGATCCATGACTTCTTCATCTTGGTTCCTTTTTTTTTAAAAAAAAAAGGGGACTCCAACCACAGTCTCCCTCATTTCCAAAATTTGGGCCACACACACACCACTTCACTGGCATCAGTTGTCCCCCAGTTGCAATCTTAAAAAGATGCTTTGCATGAAGCACTCTCAAAAATACACCAGACTTTCGCCTCCCTTGGATGACACAGGGGTAGAAAAGTCCTCTCTGATCCATGACTTCTTCATCTCGGTTCATTTTTTTAAAAAAAAAAGGGGACTCCAACCACAGTCTCCCTCATTTCCAAAATTTGGGCCACACACACACCACTTCACTGGCATCAGTTGTCCCCCAGTTGCAATCTTAAAAAGATGCTTTGCATGAAGCACTCTCAAAAATACACCAGACTTTCGCCTCCCTTGGATGACACAGGGGTAGAAAAGTCCTCTCTGATCCATGACTTCTTCATCTCGGTTCATTTTTTTAAAAAAAAAAGGGGACTCCAACCACAGTCTCCCTCATTTCCAAAATTTGGGCCACACACACACCACTTCACTGGCATCAGTTGTCCCCCAGTTGCAATCTTAAAAAGATGCTTTGCATGAAGCACTCTCAAAAATACACCATATTTTCGCCTCCCTTGGATGACACAGGGGTAGAAAAGTCCTCTCTGATCCATGACTTCTTCATCTTGGTTCATTTTTTTAAAAAAAAGGGGGACTCCACCCACAGTCTCCCTCGTTTCCAAAAATTGGGCCACACACACACACACCACCTCACTGGCATCAGTTGTCCCCCAGTTGCAATCTTAAAAAGATGCTTTGCATGAAGCACTCTCAAAAATACACCAGACTTTCGCCTCCCTTGGATGACACGGGGGTAGAAAAGTCCTCTCTGATCCATGACTTCTTCATCTTGGTTCCTTTTTTTTTAAAAAAAAGGGGACTCCAACCACAGTCTCCTTCATTTCCAAAAATTGGGCCACACACACACGAATTCACTGGCATCAGTTGTCCCCCAATTGCAATCTTAAAAAGATGCTTTGCATGAAGCACTCTCAAAAATACACCAGACTTTCACCTTCCCTGGATGACACATGTGTAGATAGGTCCTCTCTGATCCATGACTTCTTCATCTCGGTTCATTTTTTTTTTAAAAAAAAGGGACTCCAACCACAGTCTCCCTCATTTCCAAAAATTGGTCCACACACACACCACTTCACTGGCATCAGTTGTCCCCCAGTTGCAATCTTAAAAAGATGCTTGACGCATCTATAAGGGATAGGCAGGTTACCAGGTTCCACACCCCCCGTACCATATTTACTTAAATAAAGACGATAACCACGACTTTATTGCAGGAATGGCCAAAACTTTATTTTAACCGTATATATGTATACCAAACTCGTGGCTCAAACATGCCACCCATTGTTAGGCTATGTTCGCACGTTGCGTTTTTTTCCGCGTTTCTGCAGCGTTTTTAGCAGCAGCGTTTTTGCGCTAAAACGCATGCGTTTTTGATTGCCAGCAAAGTCTATGGGAAAAGCAGAAATCCTGTCTGCACTTTGCTTTTTTTTCAGCAGCGTTTAATTTGCATATTTGTGGTCAAAAACCATGCTGAAAAAGAAGCAGCATGTCAGTTGTTTTTGCAATTTCTGCAGCGTTTCCTTAACATTGGAGTCAATGAGAAATGGCAAAACGCATGTTGGAGTGAATATTCTGCGTTTAATATGCGTTTTACATGCTTTTTACCAGCTTTTTCCTAACCAAAAACGCAGTTGCAAGTGGGAAATAACCAAGGCAGAAACGTCATTACCTACATCACTTCCTTTTTACTATAAATACAGAGCTGTATATGTTTCAGTGCCTGCTACTATTGTGATTTCTCATAATATACATACTTGGAGCTAGTTAAATATAAAATGGCTTGGTTCCAAAGAATGAAAATAGATGTTGCTAAATTAATTTCTATGGTAAGTACATGAATATTTCACATTTTTTAACAAATTATTCATTAATTATAGTTAAGAACTTTTTAATAAATGGCTTAAAAACTATACATAATATTCCTTGACAACTTCACAAATTGTTGCAATCCTACAACCAAAGTAATTTGTGTGTAAAATGTTATAAATACATACTTTATTTAATTTTTGTATATGTGCTATGATCTTTGTTTGCAGAATTTGCAAGACAAATGTTATAATGATAAGGTATACCTTTATAATTTTCTTAAGAATGTATTAATCACTTAATTACAATATTTATAAATTACCTAACAGGTTGAATCCATGCCATGCCTATGGGATCCTACATGCCCTGATTATATGCAGAAAACAAAGAGGATGGACTGTTGGGGAACAATTTGTGCAGAACTGTTCCCACAATGGCATGAGGCTGATGCAGCCTTACAACATAGAATTGGTATAATATTTAATTAAATTTAAAAAAGTTTAATTTTTTAAAAAATTGTTAAATTAATTATTATTTATCTTTTTTTGTTGACATGTAAAATTGTAATAGAGCTTGATGTGCGCAAAAGATGGCGTTCTGTAAAGGACCGATTTCATAAGCTAAGGAATGAGGGCATGAAAAGTGGGAGTTCACCCAAGAAACCCAATTTCATCTATTATGATGAACTGTCATTTTTATGCACAAGTCGCAAAACAAGAGAGTAAGTATTCATGTAACAGTATGTTTGCATTGTTTTATTAAAATAATGTTATCATCACACTTATTTAAATTGTTTTTTATTGATTTGTATGTTTTCTTTTCCTTCATCAGAACTTCTGGAAATGTAGCAACAGAAACACCTGTTGATGATGAAGAAGGGCAAGAGAGCCTTCATCAACAACACCAGGAAGGGCCATCTGGCAGTATTGATCACAATTCCTCTGAAAATGAAGGGGAGATTGAAATTGTCAGTGTCCCTGAAAAATCACCACCTAGATCTACACCAATTAGCTCTGGTCCATCAAAATATATAAAGCCAAAAAACAAAAAAATAAATACCAAAAATATACAATTAGAGGAAGAAGTGATATGTAATGAAATTTTAAAATTATTAAATACAACTGCACAAGAAGATGACATAGATCATTTTGGCATTAGTATTGCTGGTAGAATTCGGAAAATTAAAGATGTAAAGAAAAAAAATACATGCATGACAGCCATATGTGGGATGCTGAGTTGCTATGAGGAAGAGGGTAGTTTCCCTTCATCTGGCTCTATAATTTCGAAAATCGAACAGATTTTTGAAGATGTCAAAAACCCACCAACCCAAAAGAATACTGAAACTATGGCCACCAACCCAATCTACATACCCAAACATTATTCTGTTAATCAAAATACCTATAATCCAAATGTGCTACAACAATATTTTCAACAACCCATAACAACTCAAAAACCCCAAAATACCCAAATGAATATTCACCCTCCGTTAAATGTAAATTTGCAGTCACGAGAACAACCTCATGGTCATGGCTATTTCACTAGCCAATTATTTTCTGATCATTAATTTTATATTGTTATAATCTTATGTTTTTGTATTATTGTTGGGAAAAATTATGTATTAATTTTGCATATAAATTATATGTTGCAAATATGTGGCAATGTGTTTAAAAAAGGCTTTATGAGTGTAATAAAGCTATGTAACGAAATAAAATAATGTTTTGTTTCAAAATCTATGTTTGTATACTTTAATTTTGCAACATAGAAAGTGTTTTCATGTTATAACTTGATGAATTTAGAGTTATCATTGCTTCAGGAAATGACATCATAACAAATTAACATAAACTAGACAGGAAAGGCAGACATTTTTGTTTTTGAATCATTTAACTTTATTTTTGAGCCCAATAACATGACAAACGCATATGCGTTTTTTGTTACAAAAACGCATGTAAAAAGCGCTAAAAACGCGGCAAAAACGCATGCGTTTTTAGCGCTTAAAAATGGTCAAAAGCCATTTGGTCAAAAACCAAGGGAAATAAAACGTGCAGAATAAACTGCAGGTACTCCAACGCAACGTGCGCACATAGCCTAAAACATAACCTTATACATATATACCCCCCTTATAACCAAAACCACCGATAGAGCCATCCGAGAGGGAAAACCATCATTCTTAACCCCCTGGCCGTAACCTCCAACCGGCCCAGAGGACCACCTCGGCCGTGACCAACCGGCCCGAGGTGAGGGGTAATAACGTTCCATCGTTAATTACCCCCACCCAGAACCTGCAGGACCTCCGCCCACAAGTTCTCATCCACTCCGAAGCCACTCCCCTTGAGCGACTTCGTACCAACAAACTGACTGTCGGTACTCCCAACCTCTCAGACGGACCTATCACCCCGCCACAGACCGGCCACGTGACACCTTACTTGGCCCGGGCCCTCCACACCCCCAGCGCTTGCTCCAGACCATCCCTCAATCCCAACATCCACAAATCTAAACCCACGTCCGTGAGATGGACCCCATCTCGCCTTAGGTACTGTTCCGTGGACTCCTCCAGTTCTCTGTGCCGCACCACCAAACCACTATTCCGCGCCACAAACCTGCCAATTGCCCGGTTTAATTTGCTCCGAGCCCTGTTGATACGGTCCACCGACCTACCAAAACGCCACTGCGACCGAGCTACGATATCCGACCACACAATAACAATGCCCGGGAACGCCCTCCACAAATGTAACAGGTCCAGCTTTATGTCCCTTTTTAATTCTCTCGCCGACCTTACTCCCAAATCATTCCCCCCCACATGTAAAATCAACACATCCGGGTCTCAATCCATGGGGCTATAATAAGCCACCTCGGGGCGCACTCTACCCCAGGTCATGCCCCAAATTCCCAGCCACTTTACTCGGGCTTCCGTCACCGCCACTCCAAGCTGCCGACCGTCGCGACGAACATCCGCCCGCAACGCTCCCCAATACACATAGGAGTGCCCGAGGATCCACACAAGGCATGGACCTACAAAATACAAAGACCACGAATAAAAACAGCAACAGAACAAGACAATTATCACATACCAGAATCAAAACGCAAACAAGGAATCCCCCACCCTCGAACCATCACCTTACCAAGTGAGGCCTAATGTACAAGCGAAACCTGGAAGACTCCCACCTCCCAATCCGCCGGATACAATCCTCACTCAAACCCCACCTAGTGGCTTCCGTTGCCGCCCCAATCCGGAAGGAGTGAGACCCGTACTCACTTGGCTCCTCCCCCACCCGTGCTAAAGCCATCTTCAGCACCGCATTGAATTGGTAACGCGACAAAGCCAATCCGTCCGCATGCCTAAGGAAAACGCTGGGGTAACCACCGCGCACCCTTAAAAACTTTGAAACTTGTACCACCGGGCACAACTGGTGCCCCGGTAAAGCAAACAACACTACTAAGCGCCCCCGGCCCCTCTGATCCGTCTTCGAAAAACGAAGCCGACATTCCACTCTATCCTCCCCCAGCATTACATCCTCCATCAGCAAACCACCCATCGCTTGCTTAGTCGGGCTGACCAATTCACCAATGCGAAAGGCCCCAAAAAACGCCAATACAAAAGCTACCGAAAACAACACCCGCTCATAAGGAGACGAACACAACTACCCTAAACACCCCACTAAACGAACCAACAATGGCAATGACACTGGCCGCCTCATGTCACGCGACTAGGCCCCTTTGCGAAAACCCTTCATTGCCGGCCGCACCAGAAAATCCTTAGTCGCGTCCCGAACCCCTTGCATCTGAAACAAGAAGACCAACGCCGCCAACTTGCAACCAATCACCGAAATGGACCGACCTGCCGAAAAGTCCCCACTAATTAACATCAGGAGCCCCAACACTCGGCCCTTGTAACCCGACTCCATGAAGTCCCCTCTTTCCAACTCTGCCCATTCCTTCCACACCGCCTGATATTGGCACCAAGTAGCCTCAGACACCGATCTCCTAATTCCCTCAAATGCTATATCGATGCCAGGCCCCACAGCCATTCCGGGCAAGGTTCTCCATCCGCGTCCGCTCCCAGCACCAGCGTCCTGAACCTGCAAAACTTAAACCGTGATAGCGCGTCAGCCACCTCGTTTCGAACCCCTGGCACATGCCGAGCCACCACGCAAATGTTTAACTCCAAGCAACGCAACACCAGATGCCTTAAATACCCCACAACCGGCGGGGATTTTGCCGACAGTGCATTGATGGAATGCACCACCGCCATGTTGTCACAATGCATGCAAACCCTTCTTCCGGAAAAAACGGGGCCCCACAACTCCACCGCCACAATAATGGGAAACAATTCCAGCAGCGCCAAATTCCTTACCAAACCTGTTTCCACCCAAAGCCGTGGCCACTTTCCCACACACCAGCGCGTCTGAAAAATTGCTCCAAAACCTGTCGCGCCAGCCGCATCAGTATACAATTCCAGCTGGCTATTGGACAATGCCTCGCTCATCCAAAGGGTCCGACCGTTGTACCGGTCCAAAAACTCCTCCCAAACCAACAAATCCCCCTTCATCACTTTGGTCACTCTGACAAAGTGATTTGGAGCTTTCACCCCCGCGGTTGCGCTCGCCAGTCTCCTATTAAATATCCGCCCCATCGGCATAATGCGACAAGCGAAATTCAATCTCCCGAGCACTGACTGCAAATCCCGCAACCGCACCTTCTTGGCCTGAGACAAAAACTGCACCGACGCCTTCAAATCCATAAGCTTCCCCTCCGGCAACCGGCATTCCATCGCCAATGTATCAATTTCGATACCTAAGAAACATAGAACCGTCACCGGCCCTTCCGTTTTTTCTTTTGCCAACGGAATACCTAGGCTCCGCGCGATCCGCTCTAACGTAAATAACAACAAGGAGCAAACCGAAGAGCCCGCCGGACCAACGCAAAAGAAATCATCCAAATAGTGAATCACTGAATGGACTCCTGCCACATCCTTGACTACCCATTCCACAAAAGTACTGAATGCCTCAAAATAAGCACACGAAATGGAACAGCCCATCAGCAGGCAGCGATCCACATAGTAATCACCATCCCACATACACCCAAAGAGATGAAGGCTCTCTGGACGCACCGGGAGTAAACGAAAAGCTGCTTCTACATCCGCCTTTGCCATCAGGGCCCCCCCGCCCCGCAACCCTTACCAACTCCAAGGCCTTATCGAACGATACATAACATACCGCCGACAACTCTGGTGATATCCCATCATTCACCGACAGTCCCGCCGGATAAGATAAATGATGAATGAGCCGAAATTTGTTCGGCTCCTTCTTAGGTACCACCCCAAGGGGGGAAATCCTTAAGTTGGAGAATGGCGGGTCCTGGAATGGGCCCGCCCTCCTCCCCAACTCCACCTCCTTTTGCAGCTTTTCCTTCACCACCTCCGGATGCTCTTTCGCGGACCTCAAATTCCCCGGGCGAAACACCGGCACCTCAGATTCAAACGGAATCCGAAAACCCTCCGTAAAACCACGTGCCAACAACTCTGCCTCCCGAACATCTGGGTATCTATTTAAATAGGGAAGCATCGCCTCTACCCTCACTGGCGTCCTCCCTTTTTCCAGACCCCTCCCCCGCCTTTCCCTTTCCTTTCTTGAAGCACCTGGCCAAGGAGTGGGAACCTCCACATCTGGAACACTCATGTTTGAACCAACATGAGGCCCCGAACTTACACTGTCCCTCGTTATATTGCCAACAAGTCCCCTTTTTCTGTCCAGCCGGGGACTCGCCGCTCGCACCCGGGCTCTCGGCACCCCCTCGAAAGGGCTGAGCCGGAGCCATCATTAACCGCATCCACAAAGAAATATCCTTGTGACCCCACTGTACACCAGGCCGCAGAGCCTTCCGTTGCCGGAACTGCTCGTCATATCTTAACCAACCTAAACCGCCGTATACTCTATACGCCTCCCCTATCGCATCCATATATCCAAATAGGGCGGAACAATGCTCCGGCTCCTTTTCCCCGATCATACTGGCTAAGATCGCAAAGGCCTGTAGCCAGTTAGTAAACGTCCTCGGTATCAACCTATACCTTCGTTTTTCTTCGTCCTCTTTCTCCTTTTTTGTATCACTGGGCTTCACCTTATCCAAATTAAACTTCTCCAAGGGAAGCAGGGAAAAAATTTCCACATACTCCCCTTTCCATATCTTTTCCCTCACCTCCTTTTTCAAATGGACCCCTAACTGACTTTCAAAACACACATAAATTTCACTCCGCGCCCTATCATCCAACCGCACAACCTCATCCTCCTTTTCTTTTTCCTTTTCCGCCTCCTTACTCGCACCCACGTCAGCCGCCCCACCGGCCGCCTGTCCCGCACCTACCGCCGAGGTAGGGTCCCGCGCCGCAACCTCGCGCACCGGCGCCTCTGTCTGCACCACCTCCGAGGGGCCCACCCACGCCCCCACCGGAGCCCCAGGCCCAATCCGACTAACCCGTTCTGCCGACAACCCCTGCAACACCCCCAAAAGCTGCCCCCAAAACTCAGGGCCCGGTAAAATAGACTGTCCGACCGCACTCGCCCCCTGCGTAACGCTTCCTTCCCGCGGAGGAACCCCCGCCCCCGCCCGCACTACCCACAGCATTAAACATTTCTGTCGTCCGCTCACCAGGCTGCCGTTGAACCGACGTCGGCACAGCCGTGCCACGATCTTCCTGCTGCCGCTCCATCCGACCTGTCGCTGCCATCGACCCTTCTTCTTCTCCGGAGTCCGAACTGCCGCTGCAGGCCACAGGGGGGACCAGCGAGGGGACAGCCCGCACCTGGCGGCCGTCGACCCCCACGGTCACCGCACCCCGCTCCTCCGGGCGTCTCCTGCTGGACCTCAGTCTTTTAGCGCGACATGGCACCATACCGCCGTCCATCCCTGACGGTCTCCGGTGTAACTGCTGCGCCGCTGCTGTGTCCTCCCCGCTCAGTGGGCTCCCTCCCTGCCGACTGCAGGAAAGCCGTCCTGCCTCTGACACACGCTGGGAACCCCCCCAGCACGATCATCGTCGGAGGGGACCGTAATCCGGGACCGCAGCTGGCACGCCGGGCCACCGTACTCCTCCCCCGCTCGTCTCTGTCTGCCGCCGCGCTCGACATCTGCTGCCCATCCTGAGTCGCTCCCCTGCTGCCTGCAGGGAGTCTCCGCCGCTAATCTGGGATGCTGGGCTCCACCCCCGGCCCGCACATCACCGGGGGCTGCCGCTACTCTGGTCCGGGGCCTCGCAGGCCGCGGACCGGAAGTAGGCCTCGCCGAAGCTCCGCCCACCTCCGACCCACGGGATCTCCGGCGAGGATTCCTCCCGGCGGCCGGCAGCTCCACAGCAGCAGATGCGGGGCTCCCTCGTGCCGGAGGGTCCCCGAAGGGACTCCTTGATCTCCTGCTTCCCCTCCCGCTGGGGGAGTAGCGCACCGGCGGCCACGACCGCCGAGCACGTAGGACAGGCCCGGGCGCAGGAGCAGCAGGCATCACTGCTCCAGCACCGCAGACCGCCGCCAGCTGCTCCCGCAGCACATCCACACCCAGGACCTCGGATGCCCCGCGCACCAACTCCATCAAAGCGGCCAGGTCACCCATCGCAGGGGGATGCAGCACGGACGTCCTGGGGTACAAAGTTCACGGCGACGAAAGGGGAGGTAACACATTTTACACCCCCTTTATACCTCATACTACACCCCCACCCCTTCCTTGCTCTCCACCAATCCCCCCTCCAGTACCATCCACCAATCCTATGCCCCCATCTACCCCCCTCCATCCTAACCAAAACCTTTAACTCCTTACTACCCTGCACCCTCCCGATCGTCATGGGCCTGTTCACCCCTATGGGGCTCACTGCCCTTCTTTGCATGAAGCACTCTCAAAAATACACCAGACTTTCGCCTCCCTTGGATGACACAGGGGTAGAAAAGTCCTCTGTGATCCATGACTTCTTCATCTTGGTTCATTTTTTTTAAAAAAAAGGGGACTCCAACCACAGTCTCCCTCATTTCCAAAAATTGGGCCACACACACACCACTTCACTGGCATCAGTTGTCCCCCAGTTGCAATCTTAAAAAGATGCTTTGCATGAAGCACTCTCAAAAATACACCAGACTTTCGCCTCCCTTGGATGACACAGGGGTAGAAACGTCCTCTCTGATCCATGACTTCTTCATCTCGGTTCATTTTTTTTAAAAAAAAAGGGGACTCCAACCACAGTCTCCCTCATTTCCAAAAATTGGGCCACACACACACACACCACTTCACTGGCATCAGTTGTCCCCCAGTTGCAATCTTAAAAAGATGCTTTGCATGAAGCACTCTCAAAAATACACCAGACATTCGCCTCCCTTGGATGACACAGGGGAAGAAAAGTCCTCTCTGATCCATGACTTCTTCATCTTGGTTCATTTTTTTAAAAAAAGGGGACTCCAACCACAGTCTCCCTCGTTTCCAAAAATTGGGCCACACACACACACACACCACTTCACTGGCATCAATTGTCCCCCAGTTGTAATCTTAAAAAGATGTTTTGCATGAAGCACTCTCAAAAATACACCAGACTTTCGCCTCTCCTGGATGACACAGGGGTAGAAATGTCCCCTGTGATCCATGACTTTCTCATCTTGATGAATGTTAGTCTGTCCACATTGTCAGTGGATAGACGCGTGTGCTTATCTGTCAGCACACACCCAGCAGCACTGAAGACACGTTCTCAGAGAACGCTGGCTGCGGGATACGACAAGATCCCCATGGCGTAAGTGGCGAACTCAGGCAATTTATCCAGATTGGAAGCCTAAATTGAGCAAGTGTCAAGTTGCACAGTAATGGCATCGATGTTTACTTGTATATACTCATATATCTGTGTCCCCTCCTCTTTTTCCTTGTCCAGCTGTTTTGTTTTCGCATGAGTATATGTTCTTGTCACTTTCCCATGTGTTTGTGGTGTCTTGGGAGTTGTTTGTCACCTTTTGGACACCTTTGAAGGTGTTTTCTATGTGTTTTTGTGTGTTTGCCTCCCATTGTTTTCAATGGGGTTCGAGAGGTTCGTCAACGGTTCATCGAACCAACCCTCCGTTTGACGAACTGAACCGAACTCGAGCCTTCAGAGGTTCGCTCATCTCTAACCAGGAGGGTAACAATCAAAGGCAAGTAAAATACAAACACGAGCACCACTTCTGCACTTATCACCCACTCCTGGTTTTGGCTTACAAATACTGAGGTGAAAAAACTCACCAAATACTGTTCACATGGCCTGACAGATGCAGTTTGTTAAGTGAATAGCTGAGTTTCAACCTAGATATGAAATGATGATCCTTATCACCTTTTTGACATAATTGTTTACTCATACAACTGACTATAACCCTACTATATCCTTGCCTTTGTGTAAGGCCTCACTCACACCAACATATGAATTGGATGATTCTCGCTTTGCACTCAGACCATTGTTAGTCAATGAGGGAGAGTGCATGGTTAGTTTTTCTCTCATCCAGGATCTGGATCAGGAAAAAGTTGCAGCATGCTGCGAGTAGATGCAGAATTCGTGCGAGACTCACCTATCCAAGTTTCTGAGTTTAAGAAAAAATAGGTCAGCGCACGGACCATCCATGTGCTGTCCAATTTTAATGCACAGACAAACCCTGGAAATTGCATCAGAAAATATAACAGAAAATTGCCCTACAGGATCCACTCGGAAAACCAATAAATACAAGCCAGGCACGCCTCCATGGAGAACAGACAATGTTCAGATACATCTAAGTCGAAATGCTCATTATCGTGGTCGATGAGAGATCAGAATTGTAAGATTCAAGAGACCCTGGCTATGTGGACCCCACATGCCGTGATTCCTCTTGGGTTTTCATCTGCAAGAAGTTGTTTTCTACCTATGATGCCAACGAGAGATGGAACGTAATATAAGTAAGTTTTGGTTTTTTTCCCATTTACTTATGATTTTTTTATGCATGTATTTGTCGGTAATGTTTACTGCTGATTTAGAAAGGATCGTTTGTGCTTTTGCAGTGATTGATGTTACTAGATGCTGGAGGAACTGCCGGGATTAATACCGACGTGAGAGGCAGCAGCATGGGCAAAGTGTCTCTGAAGGCACAAAAAAGGAAACATTCTTACTTTGATAGGCTACATTTTTTGGCACCTATTATGACTTTACACCAGTAAGTGCATGTTTTTATTATACATTGGAAAAGTGGAAATGTGGGAACAACTTATAACACAAACATGGCTCTGGTTATGTTGCAGAATGGAATCTAATACCAGAGAGCGGTCAGCGTCCGAATCTGATGTGGCCATGGAGGCAGTTGGAGTGTCTGCAGAGGAGGACTGTTCTGCAGGGGTATAACAAGCACAAAACCCCATGAGGCAGCAGCCCAATGCCACCATTATACAACTCCCCTGTAGCTGCAGCCATTTCTAGATGAGCCTAATGTATAAGGAACCTCCACACCTTCAATACCAGACATGAAGTAGTGGCATGGCTAACTATCTGCGTGAGATTCCTCGTCCTGTCAGGCTGTAAGCAAGGGCTGCCATGCAGATTGTTGCTGATATCTGCACTGCACCCAACAATCCCTGCCAGGTTTTCCAGGCCCTTGAACAAAGGCAGCAGTCTTCAGACCACTACCTCTACATTCCGGATGTCAAGGCGGCCGTACATCAACGACTCCCACCGACACAACCATCTCAAAATTCATAAAGAGTAAATTAACAGCCCTAAATAAAGGGTGATGCTCTATTTAAGAGTATTGTACTGAGTTTTGACACTGCATCATAAAATCGAAATAGAAATACCAGGTCCTACATCAGAAAACACTTTTTGACCAAATTAAAGACTCTTAGTACAATTTCCTATTCCTGACTCCATTGATTCAGCTATGTATTTGACTTTCCATCTTGATAGGAGGCAACGGGAATGCAGACTGGAACAACCTACTGCCACTATAGCTAAATGGGGAAACCAGGCAGATTGGCGTGACGCACCAACAGCAAAGTTAGGCGACAGCAGCTTGGTCTTTGTTTTTAGTTTGAGAAGTCTGAAAATCTGATATGTACTTGCCCAAGAAAACCAATGCCAGAAAACTTTAGTGCCTGGTGGGTCCAGGGATACCCATCTTGGCACACAGCTATTTCCGTATGATTTTAAAAAAATTATTACTCACTGTTTATTTATTTTATCACAAAAAATTAGTGTGATTTCATTTCTGCAGCAAATTTTGTTGATGCCTAGTCTGCAACAGAGCTTGGTTTACCATTGTTAAAATGTGTTTTTTTCTGACAATCTTTGTTATTGATGATATGGCTTTCATCCAGGGTATGATGAAGTATACCATTAAAGGTTTGTTACTACCTTACAACTAGAATCTATCTTTCATTTTGTTCTTTAAAACCTGTCTGCGGCTGTGGTCTTGGCAGTAGCGTAGCTACCGAGGGACAGAGGAGGCAGTTGCCCCAGACCCCTGAACTGGAGAGTCCCACCCAGAGCAACTGCTACTCAGTACTAAATGAAACACTAGGATGAATTTGCTCTGCCAGCACAGCAGTGACGGAGCAGAAGCACTAACCAGCTCCAGCACCAGAAAAAGAAAATACTGCTAATGGTAAAAGACCTTCAATGATGTCATGCCCATGTGACCATGTGGGAAGAGCCACTTAGTTCTGATGGACAGGAAGTAGCAGGAGATGCTGAAGGAAATGGGGACACATGACTGTTACTGAAGGAAGGAGGGGACATTGGGGTGTATAGAGTGAGTAACATATGAAGGGTGCAGACTGTTACAGGGGCAAGTGTGACACCCTGGCAAAACCAGGTAGTCACAGATGACTGTACCTCCCACCAAGGGTACAGGAATTGCCTCCTCCTTGGGAATTAACACCACACACCCCACACATGGGAACACCAGCCACAAATCCTATTCGCCCCCCCATGACACACAGGATACACCAGTGGGCGGGACCAGGTCGATGGGAACGCCCACCTAGGGGTCTTGAGGTGACAGGGGGTGGGAACCGTTCAGTCTAGAGTTGAGTTTCAGTGACAGTCTAGAGTGGAGGTTCAATGGAGTGGAGAGCTGGAGGAGCAGTCGGTGACGGGAGCTGAAGTGCAGTGTGGTCAGGGTTGGAGGCCTGGGACCACGGGAGGACCGACTAGGTGGCAGACAGCTTTGTAGGGACACCGGCGATAGAGATCTGGTTGCGGGAGACCTGAAGTGGACCGGGGAAGGGTTGTAGCCCGCCGGTACCGACAACTGGAATCCGGTCCGGAGGCCGTGCACAGGCGGGGTACCTGGGACGAGGCAAGCTTCAAGCCACTTGTTAATTGACCAGCGGAACAAGGTACCAGGCCTTGTTCCCAAAGAGAGAAGCCCAGATAAAGCACACCGGCAGCCCAACGCAGGGGAGAGGGTGTCCGCCAAGAACCCATTGAAGTCCCACGGGTCAGGGTCTGCGGCAAATGGCTCCTTCTGCGTCCAAAGCTGCAGGGGAGCGGATTTCTCCCGTTCCACGCGGGGTTAATCCATACACCACAAAACACGAGTGCAGGATGTGGAGCCCATACACTGCCAACCCGTGTGCGGGACCAGCACACCCCTCCAGAGACAACAGGCATCTGGCCTTGGTTTACAATACGGACTTGGTGTGATTTCTTACTAATTGTGAGTACACCGGTGTCATCTGGTCCAACCTGCTGACAGCGCCCCAGCCCTGCTCCTTACCTGCACCTGGGCCCTGGGACTACACCTCCTCTACCCATGGAGGTGATAACACCTTGCTACCCCAACATCATCGGTCACAGACGCCGGTACTGAGAGGCAGCGGCGAGGTCACCATCCCATCACCGCAACCCATGGGTGGCGTCCCAGACAATCTCCCCTGTAAATACCCCCCCTTCACTGTGTGCATGGACGGGCGGTTGCGCAAGCCCCGGGTCCGGTCACTACTCGAGCCACCAGACACGATCCTGGACCCGAGCGTCACTTGAGCAGCCCCGGTTGCCGCAGCGGAGGTGGCACCCGTCCGCGACACAAAGGGGATTGAGAGAGGGGTAAGTGGGTTACAAGGTGAGTGAGATATGGGGGGCAGGGTGTGTGGGATAGAAGGGTACAGGTTATGTGGGAGAGAAGGGTACAGAGTGTGAGGCATATGCGGGCAGGGTGTGAGGGATATGCGGGATACAGGGTGTGTGGGATTGAGGGGTGCATGTTGAAAGGGATATCGAGGAGCAGGCTGTGTGGGATATGGGGGTACAGGCTGTGTGGGATATGGTGGTACAGGCTGTGTGGGATATGGGGGTACAGGCTGTATGCAGTATGGGGGTGTAGGCTGTGTGGGATATGTGGGTTCATGCTGTTTATTTATAAGGGTACACACTGTTTGGAATATTGGGGTGCACGCTGTGTTGGAATATGAGGATGCAGGCTATGTTGGGATATGGGGGTGCAGGTTGTGTGGGACAAGGGGGTGCAAGTTTTGTGGGACATGGGAGTGAACGCTGTTTGGGATATAGGGGTGCAGGGTGTGTGAGATTGAGCATCACAAAGGAGGTGAATATGAGGGATTAAGTAAGTGCTCCACCGGGGAGCTGAAGATGCAAGGAACTTTAAGCCTGTGTGCACATGATGTGTTGATGTGTTTTTTTATGCACATTGGGTGCAGATTGTGGCACAAATCTGCATGTCTATCTTTATGCCAGCTATGCCAGCAAAGTCAATGAGAATCCTGAAATACTGTGCACACATTGCTTATTTTTTCCTTGCAGATTTGGTGTAGAAAATATTCTGCAGCAAGTCAATTATTGGTGCATTGTTTCCTGCATTTTTTAACCTTTGAGCTAGTGATAGGCAGACTCACAGATAGCCGGGACCAGCGAACCTAACCGGATTTAAAAAGAAATCAGTTTCTGGCCAGATGCCAGTCTCCATATAAATCTATGATAACCAGAATCTGGCATTTAAAAATAGTGGTAGGAGGGACAGCTGTAACTGCTTCTTAGACACTCAATCACTTTCGGGCCACTTATTTACCTTCATGTATATGCACTGCTTTCCCCACCCACCGGCGTCTGTGATTGGTTGCAGTCAGACTCACCCCCACCCTGAGTGTCAGCGTGTCAGCTGACTGTTTCAATCACAGACGCTGTATGCATCTATAGTGGAATAAAAATAAATAAATAAAATGTTTGGCATAGGGTCCCCCCATATTATGATACCCAGAACAGATAAAGCCAATGGTTTTAGCTCCCAGTCATGCACTTATCTTGCCTGTTTACCAACATAAGAGAAACAGCATGTGGCTATTTTTTCTAATTATTTAAATAATTTTAAACACCTGTGTGCGCCCCCCCAAATTTTGATAACCATCCATGATAAAGCCTGACAGCTGGGGGCTGGTATTCTCAGGCTGGGGAGACCAATGGTTATAGGTCCCCCCAGCCTAAAAATAGCGCAACCTGCAGCCGCCCAAGATTGCCGCATCTATTAGATGTGACAGTCCTGGAACTTTATCTAGCTCTTCCCAATTTTCCTGGTGCTGTGGCCTTTGGGGTAATAAGGAGTTAATAACAGCTCACAGCTGCCACTAAGCCCTAGATTAGTAATGGGAGGTGTCTATGAGACCCTCCCATTATTAATCTGTAAGTGAAATTAAATAAACACAAATACCCAAAAAATTTTTTTTGAAATACAATACAAAAACACTCTGTTTCACCACTTTATTAACCCCAAAAACACCCCTTCAGGTCCAAAGTAATCTACACGAGGTCCCATGACGATTCCAGCTCTGCTACATCTGAATTCACAGCGAGCACCATAGAACATGACTGCCCGCTGTAAGCTTCAGGCAGAGACTGAGTGAGCCTCAGCAATCAGTTGTGATGTCACGCAGGTTTTTTGCAGTCACAGTTGGAGGTTCCCACGGCCCTCCACCTGACTTCAGTGTACTTGTTTAAACTCAGTGACCCCACCTGAGGTGAGGGCTTACATATGTAGAGATTTTGTTGATGTTTTTTCTGTATCTGAGTTCCATGAGTACTTTCTTAAAACATACAAACATACAATTCATCTTTTCCTGATAAGCCAGTCACTTTTGGTCCAAAAGCCCCTCCTAATCAGAGGGAAGTACTGTTACATCCATGTCTATATTCACTCCCTTTTCTCCTGCTTCTCTCATTGGGTAATGTCATGCCTTCATTGTGGGTGACAATGTAGCAGCTCTGTTTAAAATTCTGGACTTTGTTGTGCCATCCAAGCAAGGAACTTGGGGGTTAATTCCTCAACATAGTCATCTCATTCTCTCCCTTCTGTGAGTCTTGTGCAGGACGTACACTATATAAGCCCTAGCTCCCTGCCTCTAGTTGCCAGTTATACATTATTGTTTAACCCTGTTTCTGTCCCTATACCTCTTCTTCGCTGATTCTGTGTGTTCTTCAATTGCTGACCTTTGATTATATTGACTTTAGCTTAATGATACTGACTTCTCTGATTTTGTCCCAGCTTATATGACCCTTCTCTGCCAACCTACCTGTACATGGGCTGAAGAGTGAAAAAACAGGGTTCCTCTGAGACCTAATAGATGGTGTGGCTTTCAAAAAGCCTTTCTGTAGAAGTTTTAACTATTAAGAGATGACAGGCTATCATGAACACAGGTACTTTTTAATCACTTAATGTTTAGTTTAAATTACATTTTTATAACAAACCTATTTCTAGAAAAATGTTGGTGTAATTTATTTATTTATTTTTTTTTATTATTTTTCCGTGTGTGTATCCATACAATAAAATCCAGCACTATTGTAGTCTTTGCACTGCCTACTGAGCACATCATTAATTTGTGCTTGTGCACATCGCTCAATGTAAATCTTCATAATAAAGCTGTAGAATATTGGCAGGAGGTGATCATCACTGGTAACTGTCAAAAAACTTTGATTGCATGAAAATGAAAAATATTTTTCAGGTGTCAATAAATAAAGTACTTGTGATTTTTTTTTTAAGCTGGAGAAGTTTGTACAGGTTTGTGTATTTATAATTATCATCATTTTATGTGTCTGAGTGAATAAATTTGAGTAGAATTTAATTCTACTTGAATTTTACCAAAATTTGTATTTTCCAAAATGTGAATTTTTTTTACACATTGTTTCACATAGATTCAGAAATATGGTAGCCACTGTCTACCATTATTCCTAAAACTTAAAATTCTATCAAAAGGTTAAAATAAAAAAAAACTCTTTATACTCACCTCACTGCTCATATTTCCAGCCCCACTTCCACCTGCTTGGCTCTCACATCTTCTGATTTCCCTCCACTAGTGCTGGAAGTGCACTTCCAGCACATGAGGCCGGGATCAGTAGATGTGGAAAGGATAGGACGTGTAGAGGTGAGTGGTGGAGGGGCTTGGGAGGTGAGCAGAAAGGTTGTTACAGGGTATGTACAGATGGAAGAAGGGCTCCTAGGCTGACCCTAAGACTGGGGCCCCTGTGCTGCCTCTTATCTCGGAGGTAGGGTCGATGATAGCCAGGTTTGAGCCCCCAGTGTGACCCTGTCTCCTGTCCAAGCCCTGATACTACTCCCCCCCACCCTGGGAGCTGGCCGGAAGCACAGTAACCAAATCCCCACAAATAGGCACAGACAAGGTTAAATGAAAACTTGCACACATTGCACTTAAACACAAAGGAGGGACAGTATGTTAACTGGGGAGTCAAAGGGGTAA
Organism: Anomaloglossus baeobatrachus; assembly: GCF_048569485.1. NCBI lineage: Eukaryota > Metazoa > Chordata > Amphibia > Anura > Aromobatidae > Anomaloglossus > Anomaloglossus baeobatrachus. The sequence continues at coordinate 201,824,338 of NC_134358.1, forward strand.
GAAATAAATACACAACTGAAGGACTCACACACCACGCTGAACCGCAACTTGTAGTTCACCATAGGACAGGATAACAACAGGAACCGAGGAAGCAAAGCTATATCCGGCACTCAGACCCAGTATCCAGAGCCTTATAAAGGGTGAAGGCAGCAAGTGATCAGCCACCTGAGCTCCAAGCAGATGATCACAAGCAACTCCTCCTGTACGGGAGAGTCGTGAAGCCAGAACCACTCGACACCCATGACAGGCTGTGCACCTAAGTTATTCCAGGCTGTTTGGCAGACTCTGCAATGTGAACAAAATCTGGCGCTGCCATGACACCAAGATCTGTGGAAGCAACAGTACCAAATCATGACTTTTATATTTACACTTTATGGTAAAAATGTACTGGGACAGACCAGTTAATCATAGAGATGAGTTTTATCATTCAGTTTCATTTCTACAGGTATATATAATCACATACCTAGTCAAGAGGTCAGCCTTTACACACTGTAAAAGAACAAATTCTTCTCAAGAACTCACATTGCATTACGGTGTGGCACTATAATAGGGGTGGCTTACCTTGTGCCAGAAATTTGTGCCATAACCGTGTCACATTTTTTGTGTACATTTTTTTACTATGAAGCCTTGTTGTTTCCACTACGCCACATCCATTTTATGAGAAAGCCAATCCCCTTGGTGTCAAAAGCATTTCTTAAATATGGTGCAAGTCATGATAGGCAGTTTTTTGTAAATAGCACCACCATTGTAGCACATTTAGCTTTATAAATCCACCTCGTCGTTTTATAATGACGCTTAGACTATTCTATATTTTCATGGCATCAGAACATAAAGCCAATTTATGGTGACATGATATATTTATGCAATGCATGGACAATTCAAAATGCCTAATAAAAGGCTTTCCTCATTTCTTACATCAATAATGGTAAAAATAATGATCTGGAAAAGATTACTAAATGAAAGTAAAAGTGTGTTTTTCACTATTTCTTTTTAAATAGAAATCAATTTTTATTATTCCAATTGCCTAAAACTAATAAAAACCATAATGCTGTTCTTTCAATGTGAAAGGAGAACAAAGAGAAACAAAAAGGCATAAGGAGTAAATTTTACATCGTAATTATTCACACTCGCACATGTCTTATCAGAAATACAGTTTGACCTGAGGAGTGGGAGTGCTTCTTTGGAATATTAACGTCTGCTCATCTTAAGCATTGGGCTGAGTCTACTTGACTGAGCCATAATTAAGTGTTAGAAACCATTTGCAATATGTATCCAGGCCTGGAGGGATAGAAGCAAGGCTCCTAAGTCTATTAGGGTTATGAAACCCCGTGAATGCTGTATGTTACGGACTATAGTTCAATCATGTCAATACAATTGTATTAGCTCCTACATGTGCCTCCAAAAGCAGATCATTCTGCATATAAACTCCATGAACTCCCTGTCATTTATCCACTTCCTCTCTTTTAGAAATAGTTGATACAAATATATATTGAGTTGTCTGTTTGTGATCATTGTCAGTATGTGTCACGTTTATTAGCTTGAAGTGGTGAAATTTCTACATCAAAGCTGCATTAGACAACTGCAGCAAACATGAACATTCTGGTTTCACGGTTGGACTTTAGATACAGGAACATCATTTCTATATACATTTGTAATGAATTTTAAAATTTATATAAAAATGTTAAAATTCAAAAACAGTCAAGTGGGTGTGGTCATTATCTTTAATTAGTCAGTATGTGCTGTGTGTTCATGTGCTTTCAATCGAGTGAGGGGGGTCCAGCTTGTGAGGCAGTCTCTGCAAAATTGAGACTATTGGAAAGTATATACAATGTCTCTGATGCAGGGAGCAATATTTAAGCACCCACAAACGTCCCTACTCTACCTCTGTAAGCCTCTGTACTGCCAACAAAATTTAGTTTCCATTTGAGTTTGTATGAAGTGTTGTTTCCAGAGGTAATAATAATTCCCAAATACACTTACAGTAGGGAAAGAAAGTATTTAGTTAGCCACCAATTGATGAGAGAGCCTGTAATTAACATCATACTGTAAGTATACCACAACTATGAGAGACAAAATGAGAAAACAAATCCAGAAATCACCTTGTCTGATTTGGCAAGATTTTTTTTGCACATTATGGTGGAAAATAAGTATTTGGTCAATAACAAAAGTTAATCTCAATATTTTGTTATATATCCTTTGTTGGCAATGACAGGGATCAAACATTTTCTGTAAGTCTTCATAAGGTTGGCACACACTGTTGGTAGTATGTTGGCTCATTCCTTCATGCAGATCTTCTCTAGAGCAGTGATGTTTTGGGCATGTCGCTGGGCAACACGGACTTTCAACTCCCTCTAAAGGTTTTCAATGGTGTTGATATCTGGAGACTGGCTAGGCCACTCCAGGACCCTGATATGTTTCTTATGAAGCCACACCTTCGTTGCCCTGGTGGTGTGCTTCTGTTCATTATCATGCTGAAAGACCCAGCCACGTTTTATCTTCAATGCCCTTGCTAATGGAAGGAGGTTTGCACTCAAAATCTCACCATACATGGCCCCATTCCTTCTTTCATGTTCACGGATAAGTCGTCCTTGTCCCTTTGCAGAAAAACAGCCCCAAAACATGATGTTGCCACCTCCATGTTTCACAGTAGGTATGGTGTTCTTTGGATGCAACTCAGCATTCTGTTTCCTTCAAACATGACGAGTTGTGTTTCTACCAAATAGTTCTACTTTGGTTTCATCAGACCATATGACATTCTCCCAATCCTCTTCTGGATAATCCAAATGCTCTCTAGCAAACTTCAGATGGGCCGGATATGTACTGGATTAAGCAGGGGAACACATCTGACACTGCAGCATGTGAGTCCCTAGCAGCATAGTGTGTTTCTGATGGTAGCCTTTGTTACGTTGGTCCCAGCTCTATATGCAGGTCATTCACTAGGTTCCCAAAGTGTTTCTGGGATTTTTGCTCACCGTTATTGTGATCATTTTGACCCCATCTTGTATGTCTTCCATTTTCTTATTATTGCTCCCACAGTTGACTTCATCACACCAAGCTGCTAGCCTATTGCAGATTCAGTCTTCCCAGCCTGGTGTAGGGCTACAATTTTGTTTCTGGAGTCCTTTGACAGCTCTTTGGTCTTCACCATATTGGAGTTTGGGGTGTGACTGGTTGAGGTTGTGGACATATGTCTTTTATACTGATAACAAGTTCAAACAGGTGCCATTACTACACGTAATGAGTGGAGGATAGAGGAGCCTCTTAAAGGAGAAGTTACAGGTCTGTGAGAGCCAGAAATCTTGCATGTTTTTACATGACTTAATACAAATTTTCCACCATAATTTGCAAAAAAAAAAAATCTTGCCAAATCAGAGAAGGTGATTTTCTGAATTTGTTTTCTCATTTTGTCTCGCATAGTTGTGGTCTACCTATTATGTCAAATACAGGCCTCTCTCATTTCTTTAAGTGGAAGAACTTGCACAATTGGTGGCTGACTAAATACATTTTTTCCTTACTGTATTTGTGACCCTCTCTGCTATAGTTTCTAACATACAGAACTGACCAGGGCAGTGGATTGGTTATGGAGGCCCACTAGGACACCACAGAAACATGCTGTCACGGGTATGTCACGTGTGAGAGACAGTCATGTGGTTTCTGGCCATTGAAGGTCACAGCATCTGGCTGTGCAGAATGTTCCCTGACTATCCATTGTTCCTGCTGTCAGTATTTATTGGTATAAGTAGCGTTCCTGCTGGATTCATCTCTCTCCCTTTTGGACCCAGCAGGAGCTCGATCACCCAGCTGTTGATTGCCAGTATTCCCTTAGTGCTTAAATACCCCTTCCTTCCTTTGGACTGTGCTGGTGATATTTTCAGTTCCTTCAAGCTGAGGTTGCAAGCAGGTGGTTTGTATGCCTGTGTGGTATTGTGGCTGAAAGCTCTGCTGAATTCCTACCTGAGTCATCTAATGATATGTACAGTAGTTCATGCTTTTCCCCCTGTCTGTTCCCCTGTGTCTTCTATAGTTGTTTAGTGGGATTGACAAAGCGATCATCCCATCTATTTCCTATTTAGGGGCCAACATTAGGGACACCTAGGATCAGGTATCCTGCTCAGCACATAGCTGTGGAACCAATCTAGGGTGATGAGGGACCCCAGGGACCAGCAGTAGGTTCGGTCAGGGGTCACCATCTTCCCTCTCCCTTCTCACAGGGTTTCCTTTCCCTTCCTTTTCGCCGTGAGCTTGGTACTTCCCCATACCTAGCATGACACATAATGTCGTGTGTGCCCTCCTGTAATCTAGCCCTAGTCACACAAAGGTTTTATAGGGTCTTTCATTTTGTTGGCATGTCTTCCATATACAGTTTTTAGTATATAATAAAAAAAAAATAAAATAAAAAATCTATGCAACAACTAACTCCACCTTGGTTAGAAAATGTATTTAAGGCTAGGTTCACACAAGTGTATGAAAAATCGGTCCCATTCTCATCCAAAACAGTGGGATGATTTTTTTCACTTGTCATTTGTATGAAATTTGTTTTCTTCTTTTTACTTAGCAGATATGAATCTTTTACAGCACCATTTATAGTTTCCCATCTTACAGAATTGTAATCTAATATATAAAACTGAGTGTGTGTATGTATGTGTGTATGTATGTATGTATGTATGTATGCCTGTGTGTATGTCTGCTAAAGGAATCTGCACCGTCACATTTGCAATCACAAAATTTTGCACAGAAGCCTCATGTAACTCAGGGAACCTCATAGACTATGTTTTGACAGGAACATTTAACTCCACACTTTACAGTTATTCTCCAAAAAACCTGCCTCCATTAAAGTGAATGGACCTGTGAGCTACAGGCTAGTAATAGCAGCTGTGATTAGTTGCTATAGGAACAAAGGAAATTGTTAGTATAAGAAGCTTATGTGTGAGGTAATTTCATGTCAGTGGGGAGTCAGCTAGAGACAGAGAGACAGACAAAGAAAGAGACAGACAGAGAGAGACAGGCACAGACAGACAGGGAAAGAGACAGAGACAAACAGACAGAGACAGATAGGATAAAAAAGCCATACAGACAGAAAGAGACAGACAGAAAGACACATGGGAAAAGACACAGACAGATAGAGGCAGACAGGGAAAGAGACAAATAGACAGAGATAGAGAGGGAAAAAAAGGCAGACAGACAGAGATAGATAGAGAAAGAGACAGAGACAGACAGGGAAAGAAACAGAGACAAACAGACAGAGACAGACAGGGGAAAAAGGCAGACAGACAGGGAAGAGGCAGACAGGAGAAGAGACATACAGGGAAAGAGACAGACAGGGGAAGAAAACAGACAGGGGAAGAGACAGGCAGGGGAAGAGGCAGACAGAGAGAGACAGGCAGAGTCAGACAAAGACATACAGAGACAGACAGGGAAAGAGACAGATGGGGAAAGAGACAGATCTGGAATGACACAGATGGGGAAAGAGAAAGACGGGGAACGAGACCGTCCTGGAAAGAGACAGACAGGGAAAGAGACATACGGGGAAAGAGACAGACGGGGAAAGAGACAGATGGGGAAGGAAACAGGCGGGGGAAAGAGACAGATGGGGAAAGAGACAGACCTGGAATGAGACAGGCAGGGAAAGAGACTGACAGACAGACAAAGAGATAGAGAGAGACAGACAGACATAGAGATAGACAGAGACAGACAGACACAGAGAGAGAGACATACAGACACAGAGAGAGAGAGACAGACACAGAGATAGAGAGAGACAGACAAAGAGACAGACAGAGAGATAGACACAGACAGACAGATATGGATAGAGACAGAGACACACATGTATAGAGACAGAGACACAAATGGATAGAGACAGACAGACAGAGACAAACTCACAGAGACAGACACACAGAGACACACACAGAGACAGACACACACAGAGACACACCGACAGACACAGAGACAGACAGATATGGAGACAAACAGACAGAGACAGACAGAGACAAACAGACAGAGACAAACAGACAGAGAGAGACAAAGACTGACAGAGACAAACAGACTGAGACTGGAAGAGAGACAGTTACTATCCCGGGCAATGCCCAGGTACTACAGCTAGTGTATCTGTAATAATCAGATGCCATACTGATGATCCATATTGCATCCAATTTATTACTCGCACTGTACCGATTTTTGAGTCAAATCACAGCATGTTGCAATTTTTACAGTTTTACACTATATTTCTGGCAAAAAACTGACTGATAAATCGGCCCCATAGTGTAAAATTAGTGCTATATTCTACGCTCGGCAATATAATGCAAAGGCATGACAAGATCACTTCACTTTGGGGATCAGGCATACTTATTATGTAAAACCAGAATAAATGTGAGTAATTGTGCAAACTACAAAATTTCTTATAGAAGATCACACACAACAAAAGACAATATCACACAATAAAATCTACCAGGAGATATAGGGGAAATACAAGATGTATAACAGGCCATTAAATAACAGGTGGCAAGAAAATCCCATTAGCCCCTCATCAATCCACAAGATACTAGTGGGTTGGATATAATACAAGACCCAGGATATGGGTTGAATTAAGGGGTACAGAGGGGAGGGAACAAAAATGAAAAATTCTGATGATATCCCACCAAAAATTTTAAAGCGCATGTGCCCAAGGCTTTACAGGGTCTCCAATGTAGCCATGATTCAAATATAGAGTTCAAAACAATGGTAGTAATATGAAAAGATCGTAATTACCTAAAGTGCAAGTGCAGTACAGGGGAACCCCGGTCAGTCAAACATCAGTACAAGTTACCTACAGGCATAAATTCACCATTAGGATCTTACTTCTTGAGAAAGCAACAGTACCGAGAGTGAAACGCGCGTTGGTGGTGATCCTGCATTGTTCTAAGGGTAATTTGTACTGATGTTTGACTGACCGGGGTTCCCCTGTACTGCACTTGCACTTTAGGTAATTACGATCTTTCCATATTACTACCATTGTTTTGAACTCTGTATTTGAATCATGGCTATATTTGGGGACCCTGTCCAGCCTTGTGCACATGCAGTTTAAAATTTTTGGTGGGCTATCATGAGAATTTTTCAATTTTGTTCCCTCCCCTCTCTACCCCTTAATTCAACCCGTATCCTGGGTCTTGTATTATATCCAACCCACTAGTATCTTATGGATTGATGAGGGGCTATAGGGATTTTCTTGCCACCTGTTATTTAATGGCCTATTATACATCTTGTACTCTCCCTATATCTCCTGGTAGATTTTATTCTGTGATATTGTCTTTTGTTGTGTGTGATCTTCTATAAATTTTGTATTTTGCACAAATACTCGCATTTCTCCTGGTTTTTGATTAATTTTTGAGTAGTGCAGACACGGATTCAGTTGTATTCACACTGATACCGTGTCCAACTTAATGGATCATTTTTTGAGAATTTCTTTTGTACTTTTTATGTACCCTGCATAGTCTTCAATTATGTTCTTATTTATTGGTGCTCTATAAATAATGAATAACAATAATGGATGATTTTCCAACAGTGGGCGCTATATTCAAGCTTTATTGTTTTACATACGCTCTCCAGTCTATGTACAGTATTTCACCACTGGCAATAGCTGCCTTTGTTTTCATTGCTTAGAAATGATTGAGGGAGACATTGCAGCTAGAAATATTTCTGGACTGAACGAGTCCTTTCTAATTTTTAATTGACTGCTTTCCCCATCAGTGTGATATGCCCCCCTTAATAGTACTACACAACGTTCACACGATGGCAGGAGCGCATACATATTCATGTGTTTAATGATAAACATGTTAGTATGCATCTCAACATACTAATAGGAGCAAACAAGAAGCGGTTTATTTATATCCACTGATTTCATTGCAGTAATGGCAGATTGCTGGCCCCTGGCTCTATTATTTCCAGGTCTTGATGTGTCTTTCGCTTTATATTTGGACCTTTGGTAGGGAGAAAAGAAAGGAATGTCAAATCTACCTGATAGCCATAAGAGAAGGTGCAATGCTTAGCTTAGCATAACATTATCTGTCTGTCCCTGCACTGGGCTTTGGAAATATGCTTGTATGTGTGCGTGTAATAATAGGAATGTTGCCAAAGACAATTAGATGGCTTACTTACTAGCTCAGGTTAGTGTGACAAGATGCCACTGCTGCTGCTCCTTCTTTATATTCAGTAATAGGGTTGTGCTTTGTAAAATGTGAAAGACACATTTTGTCATCTAGTTATTATGCACCTCATCCTCGGTCTCCTTTGTCACCGTAGCTTTTTTAATCACAAGTATCTCCCCCTAGTGAAATTAACCTTGGTAAAATAAAACACTTTGAAAATTGCACGTTAGAACATTTTTATTCTTAAAGAAGACACTTAAAGAGGTTGTCCACTACTTTTACATTGATGGCCTGTCCTTAGGATAGGTCATCAATGTCTGTCAGCTCGGGTCCGCCACCTGCCATCCTCGCTGGTGAACTGTTCTTGCTGCTGGCGGTGGCAGCCTATGGCCAGAAATGCTCAGTTTTGGAGTTGCCCTGTCAATTCATAGGCGCAGTGGTTGAGTATTACACATCTGCCTCCAATTCATATGAATAGGAGGTGGGTGTGCAGTACCGGGCGGCGGCTGCTATCAGAAGACTGGCCAGTTCTGGAAGTGATCATTTCCGGCTGCCTGCTGCCACCGCCGGCACTGGGAACAGCTGATCTCCGGGGGTACCAGGTGTTGGACCCCAGCCAATCAGACATGGATGACCTATCCTAACAATGTCAATGTAAAAGTAGTGGATAATCTCTTTAACGGAGTGGACCAAAACATAAATTAATTTTCATCTTAAATGCTCATCTATTTAATGCCATAATCTAATCTCTTTTCTAATATAGTTTAATCAAAATTCCCTTTTATTCCTTCACTAAATTATCTAACAGCTTTAGATTTTTTTCTACTTCCCTTTTTGATGATACCTCATTTGAGAATCCCAGAGCATGCTGGGAAACTTAATTGAAATATCATCAAGGGGCAGAGGCTGCGTTCACTGCCCCCTCCCTTGAAAAAAGCATCATCGGTGGTGTCCGTTTCAGGGGCTGGGCTGGTCCCTGCTCTACTGAGCATTTGTCGGTTATCATTTCCGATGGATGCTCAGCTGATTCTTGTCACTGTGCAATATGCACAGTAATAGTGCGCTCTCTCACCGGTGCGCTCTTCTCTGATCAGAAGTTACGAGTCGGCAGGAGAGCACACTGTTAGTGCCCTATGTAAGAATACTCGCCATGCATAGACCAGTGCTGCCCCTACCAGTGACATCATTTACAGTAGATAGTGAAGTGAGGGACACCAGTTAGATAGGGAAGTGAGGGAATATCAGGGACTTTTAAAATAAAGAACATTGGAAAAAAGATTAGAAATAAAAAAAAAATTGAAAAAATTAGAAAAAAGATTGCCATTTAGGATGAAAATGAATTTGTGCCTTGGACCACCCCTTTAATCAAAACAACATTTTATTTATTTATTTTTATTTATTTTCCTCACTTATATAGCGCTATTAATTCCACAGCACTTTAAAGACGTGATGATTACTGTTCCCATTGGGGATCACCATCTAAGTTCCCTATCTGTGTCTTTGGAGTGTGGGAGGAAACCGGGGGAAGCCCACGCAAACACGTGAAGAGCATACAAACTACTGACTTTTAATGTATTGTATTTTCCATCTAATAATATGGTGACTTTGATACTAGGGGCAAAGTAATCTATATATAGAATTGGCTAATTCTGTCTGTCTGTAACGGAAATCCCGCGTCGCTGATTGGTCGCGGGTGGCTGGCGCGACCAATCAGCGGCAGGCGCAATCCAGCCGCGTATTGGCTTTGCTGATTCGTCACACACAGACACCGCCGCACACAGACACCGCCGCACGCAGACACCGCCGCACACAGACAACGTTGCACACAGACACTGCTACACACAGAAGCTTCTATATACCTCCCAGCAGCCTCTATATACACCCCAGCAGCCTTTATATACACACCAGCATATACAACCCTGCAGCCTTTATATACAGCCCACAAGCCAAAGCCTCTATATACACCCCAGCAGCAGCCTTCAGCACACAGTAAAAGAACCTCAAACGATTATACTCACCTTGCACTTTCTTCTCTTTTCATACTCTGTAGTACTTTCTCCCTCCCCTCGCTGGCCCTGCAGACTGGAAGATGCGGCTGCTTCCTATTTCCTCCTCGGCATGTCCCGCCCACCTCTCTGCTAAGCTGCCTCTGGATTGGATGTGGGTGTTGCTGAGGGAATGGTGTGGGCAGGCCCCTTAGTTACCCGCCTTAGCAACGTGACACAGACTGTCACAGAACCTATGTTAGAGAGCAAATGGAGGGGAGTGGGGAAAATTAGCAAATGCAGGGAAAAATAATGATTGCTGTGTGACGTTGTATTTTCAAGAGTTAAAATGAGATCCAACGTCAAGGTTCAAGTTTTTGATACCCCTTTACAAGGAAAATTGCTTATAGATAGTCAAAAGGTATTCCCAAGAAATGTGGTGTATAAAAATATTTTAGGTTGATATTGTTAACTAATATATTATAGTGTCAATGTACTTCGTCCAATGATTTATTTAAATACAGTTAGATATTCATGTAATAGTTTATATATTTTGATGATCTGTTTAATAATTTCGTTCATTTGTATTAAAGGGGTGGTTCACCCATTTTTTTAATTTTCTATATGAGTTTAACTTACCATTTTAGGTGTTTTCTTCATTGGCCTCTATTTGCAGTTCTGGCACTGAGCGGCGCTATCCTGCACGCTCAGTGCCAGTCACATGACCCCTGGTGCTGCGGCTGCTAGTATCCTCTTACGTCCCGTCAAGTTCTGGGCTCTCAAACTGGACGGGTACATCAGATGATGCTGGCGCCACTCACAGTGATTCACAGGGCTGTGGGCGGTGACTACCGCACATCACAGCCCAGCATCGAGGGGAGGATCCGGAGGGCTCCAGTGTGGAGCGGTGAAGAGAGCTGAGCGTCCGGCAGATTGGTGAGGCACGGGGCGCCAGTGTGGCGTACAGGGGGGTTTCTTCAGCTGAACCCCCCGCTGTCACGTAAGTATCTGATCTCACTCTCCACCCGCCCACTCTGCTCAGATGTCAGGAGAGCAGGCGGTGTGATCATATACACCCACCAGCACTACAGGATGCAGCAAGACACTGACAAGCTGGTGACATGCAGTACCACATGTGTCAGAGCAGAGCATGTCACCGTTCTGCTCTGTCACCTGTCCTGCTGCATGGGACCAACTGTCTCCACTCTGTCACCTGCACCACAAGTCACAGAGTGGAGCAAGTTGGTGACAGAGCACCTCTATCCCCCTCCCCCTTCTCTTCTCCCACCTACTCTCTTCTCTCCCCCTCTCTTCTCCCCCTCCCCTCTTTCCCCCCTCTCCCCCTCTTCCCCCCCCTCTTTTCCCTCTCTCTTTTTTCCCTCTGTCTCTTTTCGCTCTCTCTCTTTTCCCTCTCTCTGTTCCCTCTCTCCCTCTTTTCCCTCTCTTCCTCTTTTCCCTCTCTTCCTTTTTCCCCCCTCTCTCCCCCCTCCCCCCTTCTCTCCCCCCCTCTCTTTTCCCCTTCCTCTCTTTTCCCCTCCTCTCTTTTCCCCCCTCCTCTCTTTTCCCCCGTCCTCTCTTTTCCCCTTCTCTCCTCCCCTCTCTATTCCCCCCCTTGCTCTTTCCCCCTCTCTCTCTCTTCCCCCCCCTCTCTCTCTCTTTTCCCTCTCTCTCTCTTTTCTCTCTCTCCCTCTCTTTTCCCTCTCACTCTCCTGGCATGGCCAGTACAGAAATCTCTCGATCATGGAGGGGTGAGAGGGAGTAATAAATATGGAGTCCCAAATGTGTCTGTGTATTTATTTCTAATAAAGTATATTTCTCTGTGTGATGTCTTTTTTTTTTAACCCTTTATTGGAGATTCTTAATGGCCATGTCAAACTTGGCCTGACATTAAGAATCTCGGGCTTTATACCAGCTGGTAAAACATAGCTGGTATTAACCCCTTATTACCCAGCGTGCCACCTGGCACCAGGGCCACTGGAAAAGTTGGATGCAGCGCCAGAAGATGGCGCTTCTATGAAAGTGCCATTTTCTGGGGCGGCTGTGGACTGCAATTCATAGCGGGGGGGCCCAGAAAGCTTGGGCCACCCTGCGCTGAGGATTCTAATCCCCAGCTGCTTAGGCTGCTTTCACACTACGTCTTTTTAACATGCGTCCTGAACGGTTTTTTGCTGCAAAAGCGGATCCTGCTTTTACAGCAAAAAATGCATGCAAACGCATGTCTTATTTTGCAGGATCCTGTCACTGGATGTTTAGGGGCGGGCATTGGAGTCATGTGATTGGGAGTGAGGGGAACTAAACGTGCCAGACTGGAAGCCGGCATCTGACAGCTGCGAGGCTCGTAAACAAGGTAAACATCGGGTATACTTGCTTGGATACCCGATATTTACTTTGGTTACAAGCGTCTGCAGCTGCTAGGAGCCGGGCTCCCTGCACACGTTACCAACGTAAACATCGGGTAACTAAGATAAGTGGTTACCCGATATTTACCTTGGTTATGAGTGTCCGCAGCTCTCAGGTGGGGGAGAGGGAGGGGGAGAGACAGAGAGAGAGGGGGAGAGAGACAGAGAGGTAGGAGAGAGATAGACTGATCACGGAGGCTGGCTTCTGGGCATGCTCAGTAGAGCAAGCAGGATCCTGCCTATCAGCACGCCAGCGTTCACATGCATTTGCGTGCTGTTTAGTCAGGATCCAGCAATTTGCAGAAGTTGGACACAGCTCAAAAACGCTACAAGTAGCGTTTTTGAAAGATGTTAAAAAACTGCAAGTCGCTGGATCCTCACTATAACGCACGCAAACGCAGGTGAACGCATGTTAACGCGAGTCCATTGCAAATGCATTGAAATGAAAACGCATTTGCACTGGATCCGTTTCTGCGTTAAAAAACGTTCAGGACGCATGTTAAAAAGACGTAGTGTGAAAGCAGCCTTAGTTGTACATGGCTGGACACAAAAAAATGAGCGAAGCCCACGTCATTTTTTTTTTAAATTATTTCATGAAATTTATGAAATAATTAAAAAAAAAGGGCTTCCCTATATTTTTGGGCTCCCAGCCGGGTACAAATAGGCAGCTGGGGCAGCCCGAACCTGCCTGATGTACGTGGCTAGGGTACAAAAAATATGGCAAAGCCCACGTCATTTTTTTAAAAAAGTTTTTAGGCAAAAACCTTTAAAAAAAAAAAAAAGGCTTCCCTAGATTTTCCATTGCCAGTGAAGGTAACACCAAGCAGCGGGGGTTAGCAGCCAGTAGCAGCTTGGGTCACCCTTAGCAATAGAAAATGCAACGGGAGCCCATACTGGTTTTTTTTACCCCTAACCTTAGGCTTAGGGTTGTGTTTTTTTTTGTTTTTTTTTTATTTTTAATGAATTTTTAAAAAAAAAAAAAAAAAAATTGACACGGGCACCAGAGCATTTTACTGCTCACTCATGCCTACTCCTGACCACACATCCAGCAGAACAAGTAATCAGATGACTCCAGTGTCGGCCAATTACTTGTTCTGTGTCCCCCTGCATCCATCGCAGTGTGTGCGGGCTGTGAGGTCACCTGAGTTCAGTCCAGAACTGGAGTCAGCTGATCTGAACTCCAGCCCGCACATGCTGCGATGGATGCAAGGGGACACAGAACAAGTAAGACCTAAGCCACAAGGCGAGAAAATCGGTGCGTGTGGAGAGCGATAAAACATCGCATTCAATTCGGACCAATATTAGCCTGTGTATCAGCACCCATGAGCGATTATTATCTCAGCACTAATCGAACCGAGAAAACAATCGCAGCATGCTGCAATTGTAATGCAAGACTCTTTCTCTTTTACCCATTCAAGTGTATGGGGCGAGAGAAAAATCACACTACACTTGCGGTACATCGGTGTACCGCGAGTGCAGAGCAAGAATCGCAATAGCCGACTACAGAGGAGAGAGAGATAAATCCCTCCCACCCCTCCGCAGCGCTGGCCCGCCCTTCCTAAGTGCCGGACCGTGCCCCGCAGCTGAAGTCCGCTCGCACAGTCTGACCTCAGTCGCAGGGACACACGCATGATACTCGGCTCTGCTGTACTGCCAGCGTGAGCCGAGTGTCATGCGAGGGGATCGCAGTAATCCCCGTGTGGCCCCAGCCTGATCGGTCGACACTGGAGTCAGCTGATCTGAACTCAGCTGAACTCCTGTCCTGACCACACAGCCTGCACGCGGTCACATGTGATCGGCAGCAGGCAGTGACTGCTGTTAACCTGCATCCATTGCAGCGTGTACAGGCTGTAAGATCAGAAGTTCAGCTGACTCCAGTACTGGCCGATAAATTCTGTGTCTCGCTGCATCTCGTTGCATGCGTTGCACATTTAATCCACAGGATCCGGTCATATGCGGTTTGCGTTTTTTGCCTACAGGCAAAAAAACACTGATGTGAAAGTAACCTGCAAAATGCATGCCACACGGATGATACGGACAACACACAGACTAGGCAAGAGGGAAAAAAGCAATCTCATGACCCCTTATTTTTTTTTTACCCAATTATTTTTTCACATGTTGCGCCGGCTAATAATCATAATTTCTGTACACACACACACACACACACACACACAGACTATGAACAGCTTCGGCTGTCTCTGCTGTGATTACTGTCAGTGCATCCACAGGGAAGAGGCAGGGAGGAGTCTTTGGGTGGAGAGGAGAGCTGAGTGGGTGTGTTAGATGCGTTAGATACAGCCCTAGAGCCCCAAAGAATTATGGGAGTTGTAGTAACTGAACCCAGGGAGTCAAAAGAGAAATTAACCACATCAGAGCTGGAGCCAGCAATGAGGATGTGCTGCTAGAGCACAATAAAAGGTAATATTGCTGAAAAAACATAATAGATGTGTGGAGAGGCACATATTAGCAAGATTTATGAGAAAAAAAAAAATCAGTTTTGGTAACTGGACAACTTCTTTAAGTTCTATGAACAATAACATTTAATGATAATGTATATATTTTACCCTGTATATTCATTGCATTATTCTTAAATCTTCATAAATAAACCACATGTGTTGATAAGATTGCTGTAGTCACATAAATGTAAAACATCTGTACAGGTGATGGTTATGGAAATATACTGTATATTGTCAAACCTTGGGATCCTACGTATGACCTTATGATGTGTTATAAAACAAAATAAATAGGTAGTCAGGAAATGTGTTCTGATAACATACAAAGCCACAGGGAATATTACAAACTTTGGTATTTGCCCTGTATGCTTATTCCTGTTTTAAGTAGAGATGAGCGAGCCTCTAGAGGCTCGAGTTCGGGTGGGTTCGTCGAATGGAGGCCGCTTTCGAGTTCGGTTCGGCGAACAGCTCGACAAACCTCTCGAGCCCCATTGAAACCAATGGCAGGCAAACACAAACACATAAAAACACATTATAAATGTACACATAAAGGTAATAAACATTGCCATAACACTTACCTGTCCCTGCGACACGTCCTGCACTATGTCTCCCGCCGCTTTTCCTTCCGATAATCGCTGCGTCCTCCCGGTAACCAGCACTGATGATAGGACCTTCCGTGACATCAAAAAAGCATGTGACCAGTCACGTGTCTATTATCTCATTGGCTACAGACTGGTCACATGGCTAGACGTCATTGCTAGGTCCTGTCAGTGCATCTCTCCGGTATGCGGTGGTCGTTTATGCATCCCCGTGTACCGCCGAGATGCTCTGGCAGATGGTCGGCTCCCCGTTCTGCTTCCCCGTTCCGTTATTCACCGGCTGTCACAGCCGGTGAATAACGGAGATCACCGTTGCTATAGCAATCCGCCTGTCAGCGGTGACGTCACCACCTACAGCACGCAGCTTCTGATCACTCATGGATCAGCAGCGTCTTTCTCCCATGCTGTGCTGTCTGATGTAGCAGAGCTGCATGGGTTGATTCTCCTTCAACCCATGCAGCACTGCTACATCAGACAGCACAGCATGGGAGGAAGAACGCTGCTGCTACGTGCAGTCTATTCACTCAGTGATCGTCTTTCTCCCATGCAGTGCTGTCTGATGTAGCAGAGCTGCATGGGTTGAAGGAGAAAGGTGATAGGAGGTGAAGGAGATAGAAGACCATGGATCGTGGAGGGATAAGAGGGAGTAATAAACATGGAGTCTCTAAGTGTGTCTGTGTATTTATTTCTATTAAAGTGTTTTTTCTCTGTGTGGTGTCTTTTTTTTTAACCCTTTATTGGAGATTCTTAATGGCCGGGTCAAACTTGCCTGACATTAAGAATCTCTGGCTTAATACTAGCTAGTAAAACAAAGCTAGTATTAACCCATTATTACCCAGCGAGCCACCGTCACCAGGGCAGCTGGAAGAGTTGGATACAGCGCCAGATGATGGTGCTTCTATGAAAGCGCCATTTTCTGGGGCGGCTGCGGACTGCAATTTGCAGCAGAGGGGCCCAGAAAGCTCAGGCCAACCTGTGCTGCGGATTCCAATCCCCACCTGCCTAGTTGTACCTGGCTGGACACAAAAATAGGGCGAAGCTCATGTCGATTTTTTTTTTAATTATTTCATGAAATTCATGGAATAATTAAAAAAAAGGGCTTCCCTATTTTTTTTCTTACCAGCCTGGTACAAATAGGCAGCTGGGGGTTGGGGACAGCCGTACCTGCCTGCTGTACCTGGCGAGCATACAAAAATATGGCGATGCCCACATCATTTGTTTTTTAATTATTTCATGAAATTTGTGAAATAATTTAAAAAACACGGGCTTCCCTATATTTGTGTTTCCCTGCCGGGTACAAATAGGCAGCTGGGGGTTGGGGGCAGCCCGTACCTGCCTGCTGTACCTGGCTAGCATACAAAAATATGGCGAAGCCCACGTCATTTGTTTTTTTAATTATTTCATGAAATTCCTGAAATAATTAAAAAAAACGGGCTTCCCTATATTTTTGGTTCCCAGCCGGGTACCAATAGGCAGCTGGGGGTTGGGGACAGCCGTACCTGCCTGCTGTACCTGGCTAGCATGCAAAAATATGGCGAAGCCCACGTCATTTGTTTTTTAATTATTTCATGAAATTCGTGAAATAATTAAAAAAAAGGGGCTTCCCTATATTTTTGGTTCCCAGCCGGGTACAAATAGACAGCTGGGGGTTGGGGGCAGCCCGTAGGTGCTTGCTGTACCTGGCTAGCATACAAAAATATGGCGAAGACCATATCATTTTTTGGGTGGGCAAAAAACTCCTGCATACAGTCCTAGATGGAGTATGCTGAGCCTTGTAGTTCTGCAGCTGCTGTCTGCTCTCCTGCATACACTAGTGTTGTGAATGTTAGTTATGTTTTGGCTGCTGGGAGGCTCCCTCTGGTGGCCAGGAATGGTTTGGACTTGGACCAGGTGTGTTGTGCAATGGGTGTTTCCTTTGCTAACTCTCTGCTTATTTAAATCCTGGTCTGATTGCAGGCTGTTGCCGGATGTCAGTTGTTCTTTGTATCTCCAGCCTGCTTCATCCTGCTCTACACCCCATCTACCCCAGATAAGTGCTTGCTCTTTATTTATTGTCTGGTTCTTTTGCTTATCTGGGTTTGTCTTTTTCTGTGGTTGTTTTCAGTTTATTTGCATGCAGGGATTTTCCCCCTCAGTGGCTTGTTGGGGAACTCTCTGCAGTTCTGTGTGGAGTATAGCTCCTTTGAGTCCATGTGTTTGTGGCTTGTTGAATTTGTTATGATTCTTGCTTTCTGTTCATTGGTATGACAAGGGCACCTGGTATAGGACGGAGTTCAGATCGTGTGATCTGAGAGCCTTTTTGTACTATCAGGAAGTTGGTATTTTGCAGGGTTTTTCTCTGGCAACCATCAGTCTCTTTCCTGTCCTTTCTTATTTTAGTCAATGGGGGCCTCACCTTTTGCTAATCCTGTCATTTATCTGTGTATTGTGTTTTCCTATATCACCACAGTCTTTGAATGTGGGGGGGGCTTGCTATTCTTGTCTATTTTCTGATTTTCTGAGGCAGAGAGTTATTCATCTTTCCTACCTTTAGGATAGTTAGCTCTCCGGCTGGGTTCGCGGTGCACAGAATGTTAGTTCACCCCTCGGCTACTTCTAGTTGTGATGGCTAGTAAGGGGATGGCGGCCAGATTAGTTGCCAATGCTCTTGTCACTTTTTGCCAATGATTTGTGGTGGTCTTCCATGGTTCCGGATCATAACAGTACATCTGGCCAACAAATTTAAAGGGTACTCTTAAGAAGGAAAAAAAAAAAGCTGCTGAGAAAAAAATTTTCTTTTTTTTTTGTGTTTTTCCTCTTCTTTGGGTTCTGTGGAAGATTTCTTTTCTCTAGCATGGATGAATTACAAGAGCGTGTTGCTCATCTTGATGCTAAGGTTCGTCGTATAGAGTCTTATCTTGCTCAGACTCCCCTTGCAGAGCCTAAGATTCCTGTTCCTGAATTCCGGTTCTTGACTGGAAATCCTTGTCGGTAGCTAGTTGGGGTTGTCAAGGTGTGCATCAGGACCTTTCCGTGTCATCCACGTCTGCTCAGGCAGTTGATGTTCCGGCCATCTTGTATGATTTCCGTGATGTATTTAATGACCAGGAATCTGATTCTCTGCCCCCACACCGGGACTGTGACTGTGCCATTGAGTTGGTGCCCGGTTGTAAATTTCCCAAGGGGCGGATTTTCAACTTGTCTGTGCCCGAACATGATGCCATGCTGTCATACATCAGGGAATCATTGGAGAAGGGGCACATTCGGCCCTCATATTCTCCTTTGGGTGCCGGCTTCTTCTTTGTTGCTAAGAAAGATGGTTCGTTGAGGCCTTGTATTGATTACCGTCTTCTTAATAAAATTACGGTCAAATATCAGTACCCTTTGCCTCTGATGTCTGATCTGTTCTCTAGAGTGAAGAGTGCCAAATCGTTTACGAAACTGGATCTCAAGGGTGCGTATAATCTCATCTGTATTAAGGAGGGTGATGAATGGAAGATGGCTTTTAATAATCCTGAGGGGCATTTTGAGTACCTAGTGATGCCTTTTGGGCTCACTAATGCACCCTCCGTCTTCCAGGCCTTCATGAATGATATTTTTCGGGATCTTATTGGTAAATGTTTGTTTGATTGTGTATTTGGATGACATCTTGATTTTTTCTGATGATTGGGACTCTCATGTTGGGCAAGTACGGGATGTTTTTCAGATACTTAAGGATAATGCACTGTACGTTAAGGGGTCAGAGTGCCTCTTTGGGGTGCAAAGGATTTCCTTTTTGGGCTTCATCCTGTCTCCCTCTGCTATCGAAATGGACCCGGTTAAGGTTCAGGCTATTTACGACTGGGTGCAACCGACTTCTCTAAAATCCCTGCAGCGGTTTTTGGGGTTTGCTAATTTTTACCGTAAATTTATAGCCAATTTTTCTGCCATTGTCAAACCTCTGACAGATTTGACAAAGAAGGGAGCTGATGCTGAGCATTGGACCCCTGAGGCAATTGTGGCCTTCCAGGAGCTTAAAAGGCGATTCACCTCTGCCCCAGTTCTGCAGCAACCTGATGTGTCTCGCCCATTTCAAGTTGAGATCGATGCCTCAGAGATCGGAGCAGGTGCTGTTCTGTCTCAACGAGACGCTACTTCGGGTAAACTTAAGCCCTGTGCCTTTTTCTCTCGGAAGTTTGCTCCTTCTGAATGGAATTATGATGTGGGGAACCGGGAATTATTGGCTATGAAGTGGGCATTTGAAGAGTGGAGGCATTGGTTGGAGGGGGCTAGGCATCTAGTTGTGGTGCTTACGGACCACAACAATCTCAACTATTTGGAATCGGCCAAGAGGTTGAATCCTCGGCAGGCCAGGTGGGCTTTGTTTTTTACCCGGTTTTATTTTGTGGTCTCTTTTTTGCCGGGCACCAAGAATGTTAAGGCCGATGCCCTTTCCAGGAGTTTCTGCGCTGACTCTTTGGAGGTTCTTGAACTGTCTACTATCCTGAATGATGGTGTAGTTTTCTCGGCTATTTCGCCTGATCTGCGGTTGGCACTGGCACAATTTCAGGGGGATAAACCTGAGAGATGTCCTACAGGGAAACTGTTTATCCCAGACCAATGGAGAGACCGAGTTGCCTCTGAGGTTCATTGCTCTGTTTTGGCGGGTCATCCTGGCATTTTTGGTACTCGGGATCTTGTGAGACGCTCTTTTTGGTGGCCTTCCCTGTCCCGAGATGTCCGTTGTTTTGTGCAGTCGTGTGGAGTTTGTTCTAGGTCCAAGCCCTGTTGTTTACGTTCTAGTGGGCTATTATTGCCTTTGCCTGTACCTAAGAAACCTTGGACGCACATCTCTATGGATTTTATTTCAGAGCTTCCCGTCTCTCAGAAAATGACTGTGATTTGGGTGATCTGTGACAGATTCTCCAAGATGGTCCACTTGGTTCCCCTATCTAAGTTGCTGTCTTCATCAGAGTTGGTTGCCTTTGTTTTTCCAACATGTTGTTCGTTTGCATGGTATTCCCGAAAACATTGTTTCTGACAGAGGGGTGCAGTTTGTATCCAGGTGTAATACTTATATATATGTTCTGAGGATTTCGATAGCGTAGGGCAATGAGAATCAGAGACGAGTTCTTGGTACAAGATATTTTATAATATGTAACCACGGATACACAACGGAAAAGACAGCAGTACAAATACACGCAATACCTTCCCGAGACGGAGCGAAGGGAATTCCCGGGGCCACGCACCGGACTCCCCCAGGGAGACCACCAGAGCGAACCCCTATACAGGGACTGTCCGGCAATCACCCCCGGAAGGCCTAAATGCGCAGCAGCCGGGACACAAGGGGCAAACGGTAAAAGTCCAGGAGTGTCCGTACGGGATGAATGTCCAGAGTGGTTACGAACCAGAGAGAACCGGGCAGAGTGCTAACCGAAGATGGCAGACGGAATCCGGGCACAACTTGAGAAACCAGGTAAGGTCCAGAGTCGGTCGGTCGGTAGTCTTTAGGAGGATCCAAAGGCAAACAGGATTAGCAGCAGCAAAGCAGGAGCACACAGCAAGCAGTATACTCAGGCACTGGACTAGGTTTAGAGGCGGCCTTTTAAGCAGCTGGACAGGAAGTAGGGCAACAGAACAGTAAACTCCATGTTAACTGAGGGCAAGCTTTTTCAACAGAGAACTGGAAAACCCGGAAACCTGACATTACTCCCCCCCCAGAGACGGCCTCAGGACGGATCAGGACCCGGCTTTTCCGGGAAACGTCGATGAAACTGAGCAATCTTCCGGGGTGCCCGAATGTTACCCACTGGTTCCCAGGAATCGTCCTCGGGGGCGTACCCCTGCCAACGTACCAGATACTGAAGCCGACGACGATGGAGCCGGGAGTCAATAATGTCCTCGACCACGAACTGCTCCTCGCCGTCGACCATCACAGGCGGAGGAGGAGGCACAACACGACCATGAAACGTATTAGGGGAAACGGGTTTGAGGAGAGACACATGAAAGACCGGGTGTACCTTTAGATGGTGCGGTAACCGTAGCCGACAGGCCACAGGGCTCACGATCCCGGTGATCTTAAACGGACCGATGAATTTTTGTCCCAGCTTCTGCGAAGGAACACCCAATCTCAGGTTTTTGGTGGATAACCATACAGAATCCCCTACCTTGTACATGGGTGCCGGTTTCCGGTGAGTGTCTGCCGACCTCTTGTAACGCTCCTGGGCCGTAGCCACGGTGTCCTTTAGAACCTCCAGATTTTGTCGTATTTCTGTCAATCTGTCCTCCACCGCTGGCACCGAAACCGCAACCGGTGACCTAGGCAAAATAGTCGGATGGTAACCTAGGTTAGCGAAAAAGGGCGTTACCTTAGTGGAGCTGCTCTGAGTGTTGTTGTAGGAGAACTCCGCCAACGGAAGCATCTTCAACCAATCGTCTTGGAGATGGCTGACATAACAGCGAAGGTATTGTTCCAGGGTTTGATTTGTCCGCTCGGTTTGCCCATTTGTCTGAGGATGGTATGCAGAAGACAAACAGACATCAATCTGGAGTGCCGTACAAAACCCCTTCCAAAATCTAGATGTGAACTGCACGCCCCGATCGGAGATGATCTCGTCTGGTACCCCATGCAATCGGAATACGTTCTGGATAACCAAATCCACTGTCTCTGCGGCTGAGGGAAGACCGGTACACGGAATGAAGTGAGCAGCTTTAGTCAATCGATCCACCACCACTAAAATGGTATTATGCCCGCCTGAGACTGGCAACTCCACAATAAAATCCATGGAGATAGACCCCCAAGGGCGAGATGGCACGGGTAACGGTTGGAGGAGTCCCGTAGGAGCCACACGAGGGACCTTGCACCGGGCACAAACCACACATGAGTGGACATAGTCCTTCACGTCCTTTAAACAGGTAGGCCACCAGAAAAACCGGCTCAGAAATTCCTGCGTTTTCTGTACCCCCCTATGACCGGCCAACACGGAGTCATGAACCAACTTGAGAACCCGAAGTCTTACGGCCTCCGGGACATAAATGCGTCGCTCTCTCAACCACACACCATTCCGAAGAACGAGAGTTACATCATTCGGGGGGGCGGCAAGAAATACGTCACCATCATAGGCCAGCTTGATGTCCTTCCACAAGTCCTGGTCCTGGATTACTCCAACGAAATTGGCATCCGATAACACGGTCTGAGACGGGGTTCCAGGCACGGAGTCCACGGCGTGGATTCGGGACAAGGCATCGGCTTTCCCATTACGTGAACCTGGACGGTATGTAACGACAAAATTGAATTGGTTAAGAAATAGGCTCCAACGGGCTTGCCGTGGAGACAGGCACCTGGCAGACTTAAGAAATTCCAGATTACGATGATCTGTGAGTACTATCACTTGCTGTGCGGCTCCCTGTAAGTGGTGTCTCCACTCCTTGAAAGCGGAAATAATCGCCAGTAATTCCTTGTCCGCAATGTCATAGTTCCTTTCTGCAGGGGACAACCGGCGGGAAAAGAAGGCACACGGATGCAAGAGACTCTTGTCCCCGGTCCTTTGAGACAGAATGGCCCCCAATGCATTGTCGGAAGCGTCAACCTCCACGATAAAGGGAAGTGCGGGATTTGGATGTACCAATATTGGCGCTGAGGTAAAACATACCTTGAGACGATGGAATGCTTCCTGGGCCTGGGCGGACCACACAAACTTCTGTCCTTTTTTGGTTAACAGAGTGATGGGACGAACAATCTCTGAAAAGTTACGGATAAAGCGTCGGTAAAAGTTGGCAAAACCGACAAAGCGTTGTACCTCTTTGACGTTTCCCGGTTCCGGCCAGTCGAGAATGGCTTGTATCTTGCTAGATTCCATGTTCAGTCCCTGAGGAGAGATGACATAACCTAAGAATTGTATTTGTGAGCAGTGGAACTCGCATTTCTCCAGTTTAATGTACAGGTGGTTTTCCCTCAGCCGGGTAAGTACGGTCTTAACGTGCTCCTGGTGTTCCTGTAAAGAATCAGAAAAGATTAGGATATCGTCCAGATAGATCACCATGAATTGGTCCATGATATCCCTAAAAATATCGTTAACTAGATGTTGAAATGCCGCGGGAGCGTTACAAAGTCCAAAAGGCATCACTAGGTACTCAAAATGTCCGTACTGACATCGGAACGCGGTCTTCCACTCGTCTCCGGGACGTATACGAAGCAGATTATATGCCCCACGGAGGTCTAATTTGGTGAATATTTTTGCCTGTTGGACCCTCTCCAATAGCTCAGGAATCAACGGTAACGGATACCGGTTCCGGATGGTTATCTTATTCAGTTCCCGATAGTCAATACAGGGTCTCAGAGTCCCCTCCTTCTTTTTCACGAAAAAGATGGGTGCCCCTGCGGGTGAGGTAGACGGACGAATAAATCCCTTGGCTAGGCTTTCATCAATATACTCTTTTAGTGCTTCTAGCTCAGGTGCCGCCAACGGGTAGACATGACCAAACGGAATCTCCGCCCCTGGGAGTAAGTCTATGGGGCAATCATACGGTCTATGCGGGGGAAGCTGATCAGCCTTTCTTTTGTCGCATATATCAGCGAAGTCACGGTAAACCGGGGGTAAAACAGGTACCTGTACAGTGCCCTCCGTATTTGATGTTACTGGAACCGGAACAGTTGGACAAACGGTTGGACCACTCTGCGGTGGGAAGGATATTTCTTTGGTCTCCCAATCGATGACGGGATTTGTAGACCGTAGCCACGGAATACCTAAAATAATCGGAAAATGAGGAGAAGAAATTATCATGAAAACAAGGGTCCCCTGCTGACCTGGCTTCATCACGCATTCGAGCGGTACGGTTTCCCGATCCACTGGTCCAGAGATTAACGGAGATCCGTCTACCGTCTCCATGGTAACCGGTGAGGATCTTTGCTGAGTCCGGATACCGTGTTTCCTGGCAAAGGAAGAGTCCATGAAATTTCCCCCTGCCCCAGAGTCTATCATTGTAGAGGTAGGAATTAGCTGTCCCTCCCAACGGATCTGAATGGGGAGTGAGCAATGGGTATATTTCCCCTCTGAGTCCTTCGGTGAGGTAGACATTACCGTCAAGGGAAACACCGCATCCAAATGTCCACTTGCCTCAGAGATATCGGACTCTGCGTCCGTGTTGTCACACTCTGCCATGGCTGCCAATACCTTATTTGGGCGATTTGGACGTTTCGGGCAGTCGATCAAGAAATGGTCCGATTGACCGCAATAGAAACACAAACGCTCACGGAGCCGGTGTTCACGACGTTCGTTGGTCTCTCGTTTTTGCAGAGAGTCCACTTGCATGGGTACGTCCTCAGCCTCCCGTGGCGTCCTGAGAGCAGGTTCTCTGGAAGGAAACGCAATATTGTTTACACGGTTTACAGCTGCCCATTTTTCCTGTCTACGTTCCGTCAAACGGGTATCAATGCGCACACAGTGCTGGAGAAACAGTTCAAAATCCCCTGGAGATTCGGAACGGGCTAACTCGTCCTTGATGGTACCGGACAAACCTTTTCTGAAAACAGACAATAAGGCATTGTTTCCCCAATCGGTGTCTACCACTAACCTCTTGAACTCAGTGGCGTATTCAACGACAGACCGCTTTCCCTGACGTAAGGAAAGGAGAGCCGCTTCAGCGGTAGCACGGCGATTCGGATCATCAAACATTTGTGCCATTGCATTCAGAAAGTCATCCAGGTGATTCAAACGGATGTCCCGATTCTCTATCATGGGATTAGCCCAAGCCAGTGCTCGTGAGGTTAACAACATGATGATACATAACACTTTTGACCGGTCAGAACGGTAATAATCAGAATGTACATCGAAAAACAGTATACATTGATTAACAAATCCACGGAACTGACTACGATCACCATTGAAACGGAATGGGGGTAACCTAGGCATACCGGCAGTTGATACGGACGTAGTGGGAACGGCTTCCTGAGCCTCCACTCTGACTTGCAAATCCTGTATAGCCGGACCCAGTACCTGGTGATCATGGCCCAGCTGTGCCTCCACATCTCTAAGTTTATTCTGCACTGCCTCCATCTCCTGCTGTAGGGAGTTAATCATGGAGAAGAGCTGATCTACTTGTGTCTCAGTCATTGCCCCAGCGAAATCCTCTCAGTGGCCTGAGTATAATGTAATACTTATATATATGTTCTGAGGATTTCGATAGCGTAGGGCAATGAGAATCAGAGACGAATTCTTGGTACAAGATATTTTATAATATGTAACCACGGATACACAAC
The DNA here is from genome assembly GCF_048569485.1 of Anomaloglossus baeobatrachus. Classification (NCBI taxonomy): domain Eukaryota; kingdom Metazoa; phylum Chordata; class Amphibia; order Anura; family Aromobatidae; genus Anomaloglossus; species Anomaloglossus baeobatrachus. Next base: position 201,850,107 of record NC_134358.1, read on the forward strand.
GGAAAAGACAGCAGTACAAATACACGCAATACCTTCCCGAGACGGAGCGAAGGGAATTCCCGGGGCCACGCACCGGACTCCCCCAGGGAGACCACCAGAGCGAACCCCTATACAGGGACTGTCCGGCAATCACCCCCGGAAGGCCTAAATGCGCAGCAGCCGGGACACAAGGGGCAAACGGTAAAAGTCCAGGAGTGTCCGTACGGGATGAATGTCCAGAGTGGTTACGAACCAGAGAGAACCGGGCAGAGTGCTAACCGAAGATGGCAGACGGAATCCGGGCACAACTTGAGAAACCAGGTAAGGTCCAGAGTCGGTCGGTCGGTAGTCTTTAGGAGGATCCAAAGGCAAACAGGATTAGCAGCAGCAAAGCAGGAGCACACAGCAAGCAGTATACTCAGGCACTGGACTAGGTTTAGAGGCGGCCTTTTAAGCAGCTGGACAGGAAGTAGGGCAACAGAACAGTAAACTCCATGTTAACTGAGGGCAAGCTTTTTCAACAGAGAACTGGAAAACCCGGAAACCTGACACCAGGTTTTGGAGGATTTTTTGCACCAAATTGGGTGTTCAGCTGTCGTTTTCCTCGGCGTTTCATCCTCAGACCAATGGTCAGACTGAAAGGGCTAACCAGACCCTGGAGACCTATTTACGGTGTTTTGTTTCTGCGGATCAGGATGACTGGGTTTCGTTTTTGCCTTTGGCTGAATTTGCCCTTAACAATAGAGCTAGCTCTACCACATTGGTGTCCCCCTTTTTCTGCAATTTTGGGTATCACCATAGGTTCCTCTCAGGGCAGCATGAGGCATCTGACTGTCCGGGGGTGGATTCGGTGGTCAACAGAATGCAGCAGATTTTGGGGCAGGTAGTGGATAAATTGTTTCAGTCCCAAGAAACTGCCCAAAAGTTTGCCAACCGGCGTAGGACTGTTGGTCCCCGATTTAAAGAGAGTTCCATCTCCTAAATTTAAGCCCAGATTTATTGGACCTTATAAGATTTCGGAGATTATTAACCCTGTATCTTTCCGTTTGACTCTGCCTGCGTCATTTAAGATTCACAATGTCTTCCATAAGTCCTTGTTGAAGAAACATGTGGAGCCAGCAGTTCCTGCAGCAGTGCCTCCTGACCCTGTTTTGGTACAAGGGAATCTGGAGTATGAGGTTGAAAAAATTCTGGATTCCCGTCGCAGTAGGCGTCATCTTAAGTACCTTGTGAAATGGAAGGGTTATGGGCAGGAGGATAACTCTTGGGTTGTGGCTTCTGACATTCATGCGGACAGGTTGGTTCGCGCCTCCATCATGCTCATCCCGAGCGACCCGGTGGCGTGGGTGAGGGTTCGGTGACCCCTCCTCAAGGGGGGGTACTGTTGTGAATGTTAGTTATGTTTTGGCTGCTGGGAGGCTCCCTCTGGTGGCCAGGAATGGTGTGGACTTGGACCAGGTGTGTTGTGCAATGGGTGTTTCCTTTGCTAACTCTCTGCTTATTTAAATCCTGGTCTGATTGCAGGCTGTTGCCGGATGTCAGTTGTTCTTTGTATCTCAAGCCTGCTTCATCCTGCTCTACACCACATCTATCCCAGATAGGTGCTTGCTCTTTATTTATTGTCTGGTTATTTTGCTTATCTGGGTTTGTCTTTTGCTGTGGTTGTTTTCAGTTTATTTGCATGCAGGGATTTTCCCCCTCAGTGGTTTGTTGGGGAACTCCCTGCAGTTCTGTGTGGAGTATAGCTCCTTTGAGTCCATGTGTTTGTGGCTTGTTGAATTTGTTATGATTCTTGTTTTCTGTTCATTGGTATGACAAGGGCACCTGGTATAGGACGGAGTTCAGATCGTGCGATCTGAGGGCCTTTTGTACTATCAGGAAGTTGGTATTTTGCAGGGTTTTTCTCTGGCCACAATTAGTCCCTTTCCTGTTCTTTCCTATTTTAGTCAGCGGGGGCCTCACCTTTTGCTAATCCTGTCATCTATCTGTGTATTGTGTTTTCCTATATCACTGCAGTCTTTTAATGTGGGGGGCTTGCTATTCTTGTCTATTTTCTGAGGCAGAGAGTTATTCATCTTTCCTACCTTTAGGATAGTTAGTTCTCCGGCTGGGTTCGCGGTGCACAGGATGTTAGTCCACCCCTAGGCTATTTCTAGTTGTGATGGTTAGTAAGGGGATGGCGGCCAGATTAGTTGCCAATGCTCTTGTCACTTTTTGCCAATGATTTGTGGTGGTCTTCCATGGTTCCGGATCATAACACACTAGTGAATGGAGCATGCTGAGCCTTGTCGTTCTGCAGATGATGTCTGCTCTCCTCCATATAGACAGACAGCAGCTGCAGAACTACAAGGCTCAGCATGCTCCATCCAGGACTGTATGCAGGAGTTTTTTGCCCCTCAAAAAAATTACGTGGGCTTCGCCATGTTTTTGTATGCTAGCCAGGTACAGCAGGCAGCTACAGGCTGTTCCCAAACCCCAGCTGCCTATTTGTACCCGGCTGGGAACCAAAAATATAGGGAAGCCCTTTTTTTAATTATTTCATGAATTTCATGAAATAATTAAAAAAGAAAAACGACGTGGGCTTCGCCCAATGTTTGTGTCCAGCCAGGTACAACTAGGCAGCTGGGGATTGGAATCCGCAGCTCAGGGTGCCCAAGCTTTCTGGGCACCCCTGCTGCGAATTGCAGTCTGCAGCCACCCCAGAAAATGGCACTTTCATAGAAGCGCCATCTTCTGGTGCTGTATCCAACTCTTCCAGCTGCCCTGGTGATGGGTGGCTCGCTGGGTAATAATGGGGTTAGGGCTAGCTGTATATTATCAACTGGCCCTAAGCCCGAAATTCATGGTGTCATGCGAATATTAGACATGGCCACCATGAATTTCTAGTACAGATAAAAAAAATCACAACACACAGAAAAATATTTTTATTACAAATAAAACAACACAATTAGTGACTCCATCTTTATTGAAATAAATAACCCCCCTCCGCAACAATCCTGGGTCATGGGTCCCGTGCCGTCCAATCCGGATCCAATATCATCTGATTGTTTTGCTGGAAGGCAAAGCGATCAGATGATGTGTCAGGTTCAAGGGCCTGAATCACATGACACAGCGGCTGATTATATAAACAGCTTTTATACAATCTGCTGATGCATCAGTGCAAAAAAAAAAAAAACTAAACACTTCAGTGCAGACTCCTGTCTGACAGCATCAGCTGATAGTTTAGCCGGCCAGGCGGTAAAAAGCCGGCCTCACCACTCGACTTATAGTGTCAGCTGATTCCGTCTGGTGACCGCATCAGCTGATCATCACCAGGTCCGAGAAAGAGAGAGAGAGAGAAAGAAGAGAGAGAGAAGATAGAGAAAAGAGAGAGAGAAAAGAGAGAGAGGAGAGAGAAGAGAGAAGAGAGAGGGAGAAGAGAGAAAGAAGAGATAGAGGAGAGGAAGGGAAAAAGAGTAAAAGAGAGACAGAAAAAGAGAGAGCGAAAATGAGAGAAAAAGAGAGAGAGAGAGAGGAGAGAGAGGAGAGGCACAGTGGCTTATGGGTGGCACGGTGGCTCAGTGGTTAGCACTGCAGTCTTGCAGCGCTGAGGTCCTGGGTTAGAATCCCACCAAGGACACCATCTGCAAGGAGTTTGTATGTTCTCCCTGTGTTCGCGTGGATTTCCTCTGGGTTCTCCAGTTTCCTCCCACACTACAAAAAACATACAGATAGGGAATTTAGATTGTGAACCCCAATGGGGACAGTGTTCCTGATGTATGTAAAGCGCTGCAGAATATGTTAGCACTATATAAAGAAAAAAAAAGAGAGGAGAGAGCAATGCAGCCTCATTCTGTGAACTGCTCCAATTTTAGAGGTGTGTCCTGCGGCTCACAGCTGATGTCCGGCTCCTCCCCTCAGTGCATAATTAAATTATAATTATAAATAATAATTATAATTTAAAATTAAAAATAAAAGATTAAATTCTTTACCGGGATTAGAACTCACGACTTAATGCTTCTGAGGCGAGGGACCTATCCACTGAGCTACTGACTCTATTGATAAAGATAGACACATTTGGTAATCTTGAAGTCTGCATTGCTGAAGTCTCTGCTGACCACGCGATTCACTTCATTGCTACTTGGAGCTGATACAGAGCACTCGTGTTCTGTAGCAGAGCTGACAGTGTCGTGTGGATTACGTCGGATCTGGAGGGGTATTTGGGGATTAATAAAGGGGTGAAACAAGATGGTTTTTTGTCTTTTATTCCAAATAAAGGATTTTTCGCTGTGTGTGTTTATTTACTTTCACTTTAAGTTTAATCATGGACGGAATTTCGGGGAGACGCCTGGCATGATTAACTCATTATTACCTCGATTGCCACCGCACCAGGGCAATTCGGGATGAGCTGTGTGGAGTCCCCCGGGACTGTCGCATCTAATGGATGCGGCTATTCCGGGCAGCTGCTGGGTGATATTGTTAGGGTGGTGGGCTCCCGATAGCGTGGTGGTCTCCATCCTGACAATACCAGCCTCCAGCCGTGTGGCTTTATCCTGGCTGGTATCAAATATGGGGGGAACCGCATTTTTTTTCTTATTATTATTTATTTATTTATTTTACTGCATGATATAGACCCGCCCGCCGGCGGCTGTGATTGGTTGCAGTGGTGAGACAGCTGTCACTCAGCTTGGGGACGTGTCTGACTGCAACCAATCATGGGCGCCGGTGAGCAGGGAAAGCACGGAATAACTAATTGACTAATGAAGCGGCAGCCATTTTCTAAAGAGGAAAAGACACCGCAGATTTGTGACAGACGTGGAGTGAGGCGCCCGTGACCGGTGAGTAGGAAAGGGAGAGGGATTGTGGGGACGCAGGACGCATGCAGATAGCAACATGTGCACATAGCCTTACTGTGAAAAGACACGTTTATGGTGATCGAACCGTTCTCGAACCTAACTCGAACTGTCGAGCTTTTAGCAAAAAGCTCGAGTTCGAGTTCTATCTCGAGCACCCCCCAAAATCACTCGAACATGAAATTGGCGAACCTCAAACCTCGCTCAACTCTAGTTTTAAGCTCTATGTACTTATACTTTTATATAGTGAATGGGTTTTGTATTTGACCACATCACAATCTCACTGGTTACTCTGTTTGCTCACCAAACAATCCACCACAAGGCAGGAGTAGACAAATATGTCCACCTAGAGATCTACTGGAATAATGCATCAGGTAATAAAGATCTATAGTACCACATTTAAATGTAAAGTTTTGTACAGTATGGATGCTTCTAGCCCACACTAATGGAATGCAAATTCTTTTAGCACCTTTCTATTCATATTTTGCTTTTTCTTTAACAGTGCCATCAAAGTGCCAACAGTGTGCTTCCATTTACTGTGTCACCATACAAACAATCCCAATAAAGTTCTTACATTGTTACAAGAGGTTCCTTATAAACTTCTGAAGAGCTTCTATTGATGTTCACTGAGGAGTAATGTTCATGTTTGAAACTAGGTGATAACTTCGCACTAGTGATTGGCGATACCACAGATACCTGGGATCGTTGGGTCCAACCGGGTTTAAAAGAAAAACCCAGTTCGGGCCCGGTATTGATCCCAGATATCTAGCTGAATGCCAGTTCCCATATAAGTTTACGGGGACCGAATCTGCCACTTCAAAATGGTGGTAGTAGGGATAGGGGGATAGGAGCGTGTGCTTCATACTTACTGGTCTCCACGTGGCTGTACACTGCCTCCAGGGCCACTCATTATCTTCATGCATATGCAGTGTATTAGCGTAGGGTCACTCCTTATTATGATAATAGCACAGATAAAGCAAATGTCTACAGCTGGAGACCCCGGTCGTGCGCTTATCTTGGCTGTGTATCAAAATAAGAGGAACCGCATGCATTTTTTTAACTATTTAAATAAATAACTATAAAGTTAGTGTGTGATCTTCTCCAATTTTGATACCCAGCCATGATAAAGCCAACAGCTGGGAGCTGGTATTCCCAGACTGGAGAGACCCATGCTTATTGGGCATTCCCAGCCAAAAATAGCAGCGTGCAGCCACCCAGGACTGTCGCATCTGTTAGATGTGACAATTTGGGAACTTTACCCAGCTCAACCCGATTTCTATGGTGTGCTGGCAATCAGGGTAATAAGGGGCTAATGACAGCTCACAGCTGCCACTAAACCCTAGATTAGTAATAGGAGGCGTCTATGAGACCTTCAATTACTAATGTGTAAGAGAAAAGAAATAAACAGAAACACCAAAAAATCCTTTATTTGAAATAAAATACAAAAAACCCATCCTCTTTCACCCCTTTATTAACACCCAAAACACCCAGATCTAACGTAATCCTAACAAGGTCCCATGACTATTCCAGCTCTGCTACATCTGAAGTGACAGCACACGGGCATAGGATATGACCGCCCTCTGTGAGCTTGAAGCACAGAATGAACTGCAGTGATGAACGGTGTGGTCACTAAGGTTATTTGCGGTTACAGCTGGAGGTTCCCACGGTTCTTCACCTGTGATGACAGTAACCTGACCTCAGGTGACTTCATTGAACTGAGTGAACTTAGATGGCCCCCAGTAGCCCCTCAATGTATGACAGCTCCCAGTAGCCTCCCACTGTATGACAGCTCCACATAGCCCTTTTCTGTATGCATGGACCCCAGTATTTCCCCCACACTGTCTGGATGTCTCCAAAGTATTTTCTCCACAATGTAATATGTCCCCCAGTATTTCCCCACATTGTTATATGGCCCTCAGTATTTACCACACACTGCAATATGTCCCCTAGTATTTCCCCAGACTGTAATATGGCCCCCAGTATTCCCCCACACTGCATTATAGTTCACAGTGCTTCTGCCACACTGTATGATGGCCTCCAGTATAACCCCACAAGCAAAAAATCCCCAAACAACTTATACTCACCAACTCGTGGATCCTGAAGAGTCCACTGGTAGACAGGACTAAGGCATGGGAGGACCAACATGCTGATATCATCACACTGGGCACTCAGGACGCCTGTGTACCTGGCTGCATTCTGACCTGCCACGAATGCTGAATCATTGTATTAGGTAAAACTCTTTTGGTTTCTATCAGGTGTCGCCTGTATTTATACTTGGGAGTGTGTTATCGTAGTCCCTTAGATTTGACTAAGCAACTTGAGTAATTTTAATTCCTTTGGGAGAGCCATATAGGATATATTGTAATGATATACATTTGGCCTATTGTTATATGTATTGATACACCTGCGAATCTCCTATATAATCGGTGAATGTTAGTCTAACATCTATTAGACAACACAGAGATTAATATAGTTTCATCAATTATGGCTTTATTATCGGTTGTTTGAATGCATCTGGGTATTTATATGTAATTTCTATGGTGTTTTTACCCCTAACTTGCTCAATAAAAATTTAATATTGCACCTTACTGGACTTTTTGATCGTTTTTTTCTTTCTTGCTTGTTGATTATGTTTATACGATTGTCCTAAATATGGTCCAGATGACCCGTATGTGATAACTTTATTTACAATTAATACGGTAATGATAATAAAGATATATGGTTAGCCATGCAGGAATTCAGAGTGTCTTCTAGTACTTCTGTGTATACTACTTCTATGTGTATATCCCTGCTGTCCTGTAGACTGCAGGCCTAAATTGACCTGCAATCTGTAGAATGAAGAGTGGTAGAGCAGGGAGATCATGTCTCTCTGCTCTACCACAGAGTTTAACTGTATCGGTGAGCTGCACACACCAATACAGTTTACAGTAATAAACTAGGTGTGTCTCTGTGTTGGCGGGCCCATTGTGACCACCCCTTCTGCCCCCTCCTAGTAGCTACACCACTGGGTAGGATCATTAACAAGGTGAACTGGCGATCAATATATTTTAAGCAAGGATTTGTGAAATACTTCAGGTATCTGAACGAGGGAGAAAATTTCAAGTGGAAAACTAACTTTATAACCTAATTATAATTATAAATTATTATTATATTATAATAATAATTATTTCATATGGACTAATAAATTAGAATAATAGCTTAGCAGCAGTTAAGTTTCATATTTTTAGCGGACAACCACACCTTGTCCCAAACACCAAAGTTTGACCCAGCTGTTTGCTTCTGGGTGACAGAGAGGTCTGGCTTCCCTACGCTCTCAACATATTCTGTCTATGTTCAGATCAGACTAGTTCTAGTCAATCCATGGATTTATCAGCTTCTCAAGTGTCAGAAGTCTCAGAGGCCACAAAATAATCAAAGTGAGGATGATGCCCAAAATTACAGAGGAATGGAGAAGCTTTGTTGGACTCTAGATACTGATTATTAATAGCAAACTCTCAAGCAGAAAATATTACACTCAGTCAGACTGATGACCAGAGATATAACACTGAAGATTCAAACATCTGATTAACGCATTCAGTGTGAACATTGGTTTGTGGGTTGTAGAGAGATAAAAATGATAACTCAAAAATAATCTTATTACAAAATTTCCTTCAGCATTTGGAGGCAAATTAAGTATCTCAATTTGACACACTAATTTATGCATTACCATGCAGACACATGAGGTGTTTGATAAATAACTTACATGAGGTTTTTGGAGGATTGCAAATAAGTAATAACATATACCGTATATTATAGTTGGACCAGAGATTTTTTAAAAATTGTTAGAACTGGAGAAGTCCAGCTGGATGCGGTAGTATGAGGCGTTTTGGCTCTGGCACAGATTCCACATGCATGCAAATATTCCCTAAAGTCCTGAATTGTAGTTGATCGACAAAGATACTTAGATATAAGTCTTTAAGTATAATTATTCACTGGATGTCCTGTAGGACTCGCAGATGGAATAGAGGAGGAACAAACACTTTTGGGTGGGAGCATTATTTGGAGGTAAATGCGGAAAATTTTGAATATACTCAGTTATATTTAGAAAAACTGAGGACTGTACCCTCATCTAAAATGGGAACTTGTTCAGAGTTCTCAGTCAGAAATGAACAGAAATTTTGGGAGCTTAAATGTGTGTGGCCCTTCCAATGCTCATAGCAGGAAGCGGATTACAACTGATAAATGCTCGGCAGTTAGATTCCCTGGCTGGGTAGTAACACAAGTCTCAGACACACTAATGCAAGAAGAGAACCATGCCTGTGTCCTCCAGGGCCATTAGCAATTCAGGCACAGCACCAGCCAGCAGCAGAGGTACTGGTTTGTAGCTCAATTGTCTTGTATAGGTCACTAGAGTGCATTGTTTTACATTGTTACTGAAGAGCTTCCTTTAATAAAGGTCTTAGAGTCCCCCCATTACTGATGCTGCCAATTTGCCTCTACTACTCTCCAAACAACTTAAATCCTTCAAAACAGTTGACTACTTAGAAAGCTGTTGCAAGTTCTATAGGTAGGAAACCCCTCTCTCTTTCTAGCCTAGAGGAAAAGAAGAAGTCGGAGAAGGTGTCTTGGATTTTTTTTCAGTATTTCAAGATCCTTGGAATTTTTTTTGTCTTCCAGGACACAATGAACGGTGTTATTCAAAGATACAATTTCCCATAAGAAAATCAAGCCCTCACAGGAAAAACAAGCCCTTATGTTAATGGAAAATTAAAAATGTTTTGACTCTTGGAAAAATAGGAGTAGAAAGAAAAGTGCAAATATGAAAATTGGCCATGGCGAGAAGAGGATAATAATATGTTTCTCAAAATGTTCTATTTGTGTTCTCTAGGAATACTAGTTTAATGAGTTTAGATTATGAAAAGTGACCAAAAGTTAATGAAATTGCTATAACTCATAACTAGAGTTGAGCGCGGTTCGTGGTTCGTGGTTCTCCAGTTCTAGGCTCGAGTGATTTTGGGGCCTGTTCTAGATCGAACTAGAACTCGAGCTTTTTGTAAAAGCTCGATAGTTCTAGAAACGTTCGAGAACGGTTCTAGCAGCAAAAAACCAGCTAAATCCTAGCTTGGTTTCTGCTGTAATAGTGTAAGTCACTCTGTGAATCACACTATTATGACATTTTAGTGTATAGTGTGCGTGAACAGCGCCTTCAGATCACTGCTGTTTCTATAATGGCGATCGCCATTTTTTTTTTTTTTTTCTTGTCTTCCTTCCCTAAGCGCGCGCGTCTTGTGGGGCGGGCCAGCATGTCAGCCAATCCCAGACACACACACAGCTAAGTGGACTTTGAGCCAGAGAAGCAACGGCATGTGTCATAGGATGTCCATGTCACATGTCCCTGCATTATAAAACCGGACATTTTCTTCCAGGACGCCATTATCTGCCTTCTGCGTCTTTGGTGTCAGACATCACTGTCGCAGCTCCGTCCTCCTGAGTCCTATCGCCGATACAGCTGTATGCGCTGCATACACAGCGTTAGACAGCTTAGGGAGAGCACTTTATAGCAGTCCTTTTGAGGGCTCAAACCGGCAGGGTCAGAGTTAAGGTGACAGGTCCTGAAAACAGCGCCAGCGTCTGTGTAGCCAAGGTCAGGGATTTCCTCCCTGCATTTCAATATTAGGAGGGATAGAAAGGCAGGCTTCCATTCCTCTACCCAGAGCCCCAAAATCCTGGCACTGTACCCTCGTGTCCTCTGCATACTCCAACTCATTATAACTAAGCCATTATACTAGCAAACACTCAGTGTACCTAGTGGCATCCTATCTGTGGCTATTGGACTTTGCTATAGTCCCACTAGTGCAAAGACATTTGCAGAGCGCATCTGCCTGCATTGCACACTCCAACTCATAACTAAGCCATTATACTAGCAAACACTCAGTGTACCTAGTGGCATCCTATCTGTGGCTATTGGACTTTGCTATAGTCCCACTAGTGCAAAGACATTTGCAGAGCGCATCTGCCTGCATTGCACACTCCAACTCATAACTAAGCCATTATACTAGCAAACACTCAGTGTACCTAGTGGCATCCTATACGTGGCTATTGGACTTTGCTATAGTCCCACTAGTGCAAAGACATTTGCAGAGCGCATCTGCCTGCATTGCACACTCCAACTCATAACTAAGCCATTATACTAGCAAACACTCAGTGTACCTAGTGGCATTCTATACGTGGCTATTGGACTTTACTATAGTCCCACTAGTGCAAAGACATTTGCAGAGCGCATCTGCCTGCATTGCACACTCCAACTCATAACTAAGCCATTATACTAGCAAACACTCAGTGTACCTAGTGGCATCCTATCTGTGGCTATTGGACTTTGCTATAGTCCCACTAGTGCAAAGACATTTGCAGAGCGCATCTGCCTGCGTTGCACACTCCAACTCATATAACTAAGCCATTATACAAGCAAACACTCAGTGTACCTAGTGGCATCCTATACGTGGCTATTGGACTTTGCTATAGTCCCACTAGTGCAAAGACATTTGCAGAGCGCATCTGCCTGCATTGCACACTCCAACTCATAACTAAGCCATTATACTAGCAAACACTCAGTGTACCTAGTGGCATCCTATACGTGGCTATTGGACTTTGCTATAGTCCCACTAGTGCAAAGACATTTGCAGAGCGCATCTGCCTGCATTGCACACTCCAACTCATAACTAAGCCATTATACTAGCAAACACTCAGTGTACCTAGTGGCATCCTATCTGTGGCTATTGGACTTTGCTATAGTCCCACTAGTGCAAAGACATTTGCAGAGCGCATCTGCCTGCGTTGCACACTCCAACTCATATAACTAAGCCATTATACTAGCAAACACTCAGTGTACCTAGTGGCATCCTATACGTGGCTATTGGACTTTGCTATAGTCCCACTAGTGCAAAGACATTTGCAGAGCGCATCTGCCTGCATTGCACACTCCAACTCATAACTAAGCCATTATACTAGCAAACACTCAGTGTACCTAGTGGCATCCTATCTGTGGCTATTGGACTTTGCTATAGTCCCACTAGTGCAAAGACATTTGCAGAGCGCATCTGCCTGCGTTGCACACTCCAACTCATAACTAAGCCATTATACTAGCAAACAGTCAGTGTACCTAGTGGCATCCTATCTGTGGCTATTGGACTTTGCAATAGTTCCACTAGTGCAAAGACATTTGCAGAGCGCATCTGCCTGCGTTGCACACTCCAACTCATATAACTAAGCCATTATACTAGCAAACACTCAGTGTACCTAGTGGCATCCTATCTGTGGCTATTGGACTTTGCTATAGTCCCACTAGTGCAAAGACATTTGCAGAGCGCATCTGCCTGCATTGCACACTCCAACTCATAACTAAGCCATTATACTAGCAAACACTTAGTGTACCTAGTGGCATCCTATCTGTGGCTATTGGACTTTGCTATAGTCCCACTAGTGCAAAGACATTTGCAGAGCGCATCTGCCTGCGTTGCACACTCCAACTCATATAACTAAGCCATTATACTAGCAAACACTCAGTGTACCTAGTGGCATCCTATACGTGGCTATTGGACTTTGCTATAGTCCCACTAGTGCAAAGACATTTGCAGAGCGCATCTGCCAGCATTGCATACTCCAACTCATAACTAAGCCATTATACTAGCAAACACTCAGTGTACCTAGTGGCATCCTATCTGTGGCTATTGGACTTTGCTATAGTCCCACTAGTGCAAAGACATTTGCAGAGCGCATCTGCCTGCGTTGCACACTCCAACTCATATAACTAAGCCATTATACTAGCAATTTTTGCTGCCAGTTTAAGGGCCGTAGTTGCATTGTCAGGGATATTTATTCTTTATTATTCTGCTGTTAATAAAGCTAGACCACCACTGCAATCTTCACCACCTCTCAATTTTTACTACCACATTTTCAGTCCACAATCTTGTCGCAATCAACATGAGTGGCAAAATGACAGATGCTGGTGGAAAGGGGAAGAGGCGTGGTGGAAAAGGTAAAAAAGGTTTTGTCTGTGGGGAAGGTGGCAAAGCTCCATTATCATCTGCTGAAGATAGACCATCTACCAGCAAAAGTAAGATGTCTACTACTTACCGTGGACAATCCGATGTGCTCCCTTTTTTACGGACACGAACAACAGGAAGAAAGGTAGATGATGGGCAAAAAAGGAAAATGCTTGAATGGATCTCAAGTGGTCCAACTAGTGCCCTCTCAGCCACTTCAAGTACCGCATCCAAAAAACACCAGTTCTCTGAGTTGTCATCCCAATCACACTTGATTTCTCCCAGCTCTGAAGTCTCCATCAGCCCTGCACAGTATGGTGGAACTGAGATGGCTGAGTCTGCAGAGCTGTTCAGTCACACTATAGCCTGGGAATCAGAGGTCTGCTCCCAAGCTACAGTGAGTACAGAACAGGAAATGGTCTGCAGTGATGCCCAGAACCTTTGTGACTCTGATTCAGGCCGTGAGGACCAAGTTTCTGAGCATAATGTTGACCCTTTGTCACAAACTGTAACACCTGTGGTTATAGACAATGAGGAACATACTGATGAAGATGAGACGCAGATACCCGATTGGGATGACAACTTAAATATTCGGTCAGGGCAAGAAGAGGCTCGGTCTGAGGGGGAGGGGAGTGCAAACACAACAATTGATGATGAAGTTCTAGATCCCACCTACTGTCAACCCCCAGTCAGGCACTCGAGGAGGTCAACAGAGGCGGTGGAGGAGGATGCAACCGACGACAAAGTTACCTTGCGCCTTCCTGGACAGAGTCGGAGCACTGGTAGCACGTCTACAACTGCATCCTCAGCCACCACTCTGCCTATGAGCATTATTCGGGGTGGATCAACAGGTCGCATGGCCTCTAAGCCTTGCCTAGCCTGGTCCTTTTTTGACATAGCAAAAGATCGCCCAAATTATGTGATCTGTAAACTTTGTCATGATTCTCTTAGTAGAGGTCAAAACCTCAGCAGTTTGACAACTTCTTCCATGAATCGTCACATGAATAAATATCATAGGTCCCGGTGGGAAGCTCACTGTGCTGCAATGCGGCCTAGCGGAGCGAACCATCCACCGCCTGCCCCTTCCAGTGCATCCGCGCGCTCTTCATCTTCTAGGACTGTGGGGACAGCTGTCACACCTGTTTTTCCACGCAAAACTTCCACCACTGTAACCGCAACAGGCAGTTTGCTTGGTAGGTCGTCAGTTGGTTTGGAAGGGGAAACAAGTGAGTGTGTACAGCTCTCTCAGACATCGATAGCACCAACGTTGGATGAAGGCAACATCATGTCTCCGCCTGCACTTTCCTCACAAACCTGCATTTTTCCAGGGACACCCTACTCAACACCGTCTACACACAGCAGCCAGATCTCTGTCCCTCAGATGTGGTCAAATAAAAGGTCACTTCCTCCGACCCATGACAAAGCTAAGAGGTTGACTCTATCCCTCTGTAAGCTGTTGGCTACCGAAATGCTGCCTTTCCGCCTAGTGGACACACAGGATTTTAGAGACCTTATGTCTGTCGCTGTGCCCCAGTACCAGATGCCTAGTTGCCACTACTTCTCTAAGAAAGGTGTGCCCGCGCTACACCAGCATGTCGCACACAACATCACCGCTTCCTTGAGAAACTCTGTGTGTGAACGGGTGCATTTCACCACCGATACTTGGACCAGTAAGCATGGACAGGGACGTTACATGTCGCTGACTGGGCACTGGGTAACTATGGTGATAGATGGTGAAGGGTCTGCTGCACAAGTCTTGCCGTCCCCACGACTTGTGTGTCAATCCTCTGTCTGTCCTAGTTCCGCCACTGCTTCTGCATCCTCCACCTCATCTGGGTCCTCCACCTCCGCCCCAAGCCTGCCTGGTCAGGCCACCAGCGTTCTCACTGCGCAGAAGGAATCACGCACGCCTCATTACTATGCTGGCAGCAGAGCGCAACGGCATCAGGCGGTCTTTAGCTTGACATGTCTTGGGAATAAGAGTCACACAGCTGAGGAGTTGTGGTCAGCTCTGCGGTCCGAGTTTAATAAATGGTTGTCTCCACTCAACCTGCAGCCTGGTAAGGCCGTGTGCGACAATGCTGCAAACCTGGGTGCGGCCCTTCGCCTGGGCAAGGTGACACACGTACCTTGTATGGCTCACGTGTTGAACCTTGTCGTCCAGCAATTTTTAACACACTATCCCGGCCTAGATGGCCTTCTCAACAGGGCACGAAAACTGTCTGCTCACTTCCGCCGTTCAAGCGCCGCAGCTGAGCGACTTGCATCGCTCCAGAAGTCTTTCGGCCTGCCGGTTCATCGCCTGAAATGCGATGTGGCGACACGCTGGAATTCAACTCTCCACATGTTACAGCGACTGTGGCAGCACCGCAGAGCCCTGGTGCAATACGTCATGACGTATAGCCTGGGCCAACGAGATGCAGAGGTGGGGCAGATCACTCTGATGGAGTGGTCTCAGATCAAGGACCTATGCACCCTTCTGCACAGTTTCGACATGGCGACGAATATGTTTAGCGCTGACAATGCCATTATCAGCATGACGATTCCAGTCATTTACATGCTGGAGCACACGCTAAACACTATTCGGAGTCAGGGGGTGGGACAACATGAAGGGGAGGATTCATATGCGCAAGGGACAACAACATCACCAAGGTCCAGACGTTCATCATCACCAACGCAGCAGGCATGGGACCATGGGGGACAGGGATCGACAAGGGCGCATAGTAGCAGGCGAAATGTTGAGCAAGGTGCAGGAGAACATGAAGAAATGGAGGACAAACTGTCCATGGACATGGAAGACTCAGCGGATGAGGGAGACCTTGGTCAAATTTCAGTTGAAAGAGGTTGGGGGGAGATGTCAGAGGAAGAAAGAACGGGTAGCACCTCTATGCCACAAACACAGCGTGGACTTGGTCCGCATGGCTGCGCAAGACACATGAGTGCCTTTTTGTTGCACTACCTCCAACATGACAGTCGTATTGTCAAAATTAGAAGTGATGATGACTACTGGATTGCCACACTATTAGATCCCCGGTACAAGTCCAAATTTTGTGACATAATTCCAGCCATAGAAAGGGACGCACGTATGCAGGAGTATCAGCAGAAGCTGTTACTCGATCTTAGCTTGGCTTTTCCACCAAATAACCGTGCAGGTGCAGGGAGGGAATCTCCCAGTTGTAACTTGACAAACATGGGACGGTCTCGTCATCTTCAACAGTCTACCCGTACCAGTAGGACCGTATCTGGTGCTGGTAACAGCAATTTTATGGAATCTTTTCATAATTTTTTTAGACCCTCTTTTGCAAGGCCACCAGAGACAACAAGTCTGACACATAGTCAATGGCTGGAGAGGATGATACAGGAGTATCTCCAAATGAACATCGATGCCATGACTGTGCAACTGGAGCCTTGCTCCTTTTGGGCTTCAAACCTAGAAAAATGGCCAGAGCTCGCAACTTACGCCTTGGAGATTTTGTCGTGTCCAGCTGCCAGCGTTGTCTCTGAACGTGTCTTCAGTGCTGCTGGGTGTGTGCTGACAGATAAGCGCACGCGTCTGTCCAGTGACAATGTGGACAGACTGACGTTCATCAAAATGAACAAGTCATGGATCCACAAGGAATTTACTACCCCTGTGTCATCCTGGGGAGAGTAAATGCTTGTGTATTTGGAATGTGCTTGATGCAAATCAAAACATCCTGTTTGCAACTAGGGCCCAAGTGCTGCCACTGATGGGGTGGGTGTGTGTGGGGCCCAATTTTTGGAAAAAAGGGAGACTCCGCTTGGAGTAACCCTTGCTTACAT
Source organism: Anomaloglossus baeobatrachus (assembly GCF_048569485.1). Taxonomy (NCBI): domain Eukaryota; kingdom Metazoa; phylum Chordata; class Amphibia; order Anura; family Aromobatidae; genus Anomaloglossus; species Anomaloglossus baeobatrachus. Next base: position 201,866,740 of record NC_134358.1, read on the forward strand.
TGTTTTTAAAAGAAGCCAAGATGAACAGAGCTGGGATCAGGAAAGACTTTGCTACCTACCCCGGTGTCATCCTGGGGACGGATAAGAATGGCGTATTTTTGAATGTGCTTGAAGCAAATGTAGCTGTGAAGTGTCCAACTGGGGCACAACTGCTGCCACTGAAGGGGTGGGTGTGTGTGGGGCCCAATTTTTGGAAAAAAGGGAGACTCCGCTTGGAGTAACCCTTGCTTACATTGTTTTTAAAAGAAGACAAGATGAACAGAGCTGGGATCAGGAAAGACTTTGCTACCTACCCCGGTGTCATCCTGGGGACGGTTAATTATGGCGTATTTTTGAATGTGCTTGATGCAAATCTAGCTGTGAATTGTACAACTGGGGCACAACTGCTGCCACTGAATGGGTGGGTGTGTGTGGGGCCCAATTTTTGGAAAAAAGGGAGACTCCGCTTGGAGTAACCCTTGCTTATATTGTTTTTAAAAGAAGCCAAGATGAACAAGTCATGGGTCAGCAAAGACTTTATCTACCTACCCCGGTGTCATGCTGGGGACGGTTAATTATGGCGTATTTTTGAATGTGCTTGATGCAAATCAAAACATCCTGTTTGCAACTAGGGCCCAAGTGCTGCCACTGATGGGGTGGGTGTCTGTGTGGCCCAATTTTTGGAAAAAAGGGAGACTCCGCTTGGAGTAACCCTTGCTTGCTGTGTTTTTAAAAGAAGCCAAGATGAACAGAGCTGGGATCAGGAAAGACTTTGCTACCTACCCCGGTGTCATCCTGGGGACGGATAAGAATGGCGTATTTTTGAATGTGCTTGATGCAAATGTAGCTGTGAAGTGTCCAACTGGGGCACAACTGCTGCCACTGAAGGGGTGGGTGTGTGTGGGGCCAAATTTTTGGAAAAAAGGGAGACTCCGCTTGGAGTAACCCTTGCTTACATTGTTTTTAAAAGAAGACAAGATGAACAGAGCTGGGATCAGGAAAGACTTTGCTACCTACCCCGGTGTCATCCTGGGGACGGTTAATTATGGCGTATTTTTGAATGTGCTTGATGCAAATCTAGCTGTGAATTGTACAACTGGGGCACAACTGCTGCCACTGAATGGGTGGGTGTGTGTGGGGCCCAATTTTTGGAAAAAAGGGAGACTCCGCTTGGAGTAACCCTTGCTTACATTGTTTTTAAAAGAAGCCAAGATGAACAAGTCATGGGTCAGCAAAGACTTTATCTACCTACCCCGGTGTCATGCTGGGGACGGTTAATTATGGCGTATTTTTGAATGTGCTTGATGCAAATCAAAACATCCTGTTTGCAACTAGGGCCCAAGTGCTGCCACTGATGGGGTGGGTGTCTGTGTGGCCCAATTTTTGGAAAAAAGGGAGACTCCGCTTGGAGTAACCCTTGCTTGCTGTGTTTTTAAAAGAAGCCAAGATGAACAGAGCTGGGATCAGGAAAGACTTTGCTACCTACCCCGGTGTCATCCTGGGGACGGATAAGAATGGCGTATTTTTGAATGTGCTTGATGCAAATGTAGCTGTGAAGTGTCCAACTGGGGCACAACTGCTGCCACTGAAGGGGTGGGTGTGTGTGGGGCCCAATTTTTGGAAAAAAGGGAGACTCCGCTTGGAGTAACCCTTGCTTACATTGTTTTTAAAAGAAGACAAGATGAACAGAGCTGGGATCAGGAAAGACTTTGCTACCTACCCCGGTGTCATCCTGGGGACGGTTAATTATGGCGTATTTTTGAATGTGCTTGATGCAAATCTAGCTGTGAATTGTACAACTGGGGCACAACTGCTGCCACTGAATGGGTGGGTGTGTGTGGGGCCCAATTTTTGGAAAAAAGGGAGACTCCGCTTGGAGTAACTCTTGCTTACATTGTTTTTAAAAGAAGCCAAGATGAACAAGTCATGGGTCAGCAAAGACTTTATCTACCTACCCCGGTGTCATGCTGGGGACGGTTAATTATGGCGTATTTTTGAATGTGCTTGATGCAAATCAAAACATCCTGTTTGCAACTAGGGCCCAAGTGCTGCCACTGATGGGGTGGGTGTCTGTGTGGCCCAATTTTTGGAAAAAAGGGAGACTCCGCTTGGAGTAACCCTTGCTTGCTGTGTTTTTAAAAGAAGCCAAGATGAACAGAGCTGGGATCAGGAAAGACTTTGCTACCTACCCCGGTGTCATCCTGGGGACGGATAAGAATGGCGTATTTTTGAATGTGCTTGATGCAAATGTAGCTGTGAAGTGTCCAACTGGGGCACAACTGCTGCCACTGAAGGGGTGGGTGTGTGTGGGGCCCAATTTTTGGAAAAAAGGGAGACTCCGCTTGGAGTAACCCTTGCTTACATTGTTTTTAAAAGAAGACAAGATGAACAGAGCTGGGATCAGGAAAGACTTTGCTACCTACCCCGGTGTCATCCTGGGGACGGTTAATTATGGCGTATTTTTGAATGTGCTTGATGCAAATCTAGCTGTGAATTGTACAACTGGGGCACAACTGCTGCCACTGAATGGGTGGGTGTGTGTGGGGCCCAATTTTTGGAAAAAAGGGAGACTCCGCTTGGAGTAACCCTTGCTTGCTGTGTTTTTAAAAGAAGCCAAGATGAACAGAGCTGGGATCAGGAAAGACTTTGCTACCTACCCCGGTGTCATCCTGGGGACGGATAAGAATGGCGTATTTTTGAATGTGCTTGATGCAAATGTAGCTGTGAAGTGTCCAACTGGGGCACAACTGCTGCCACTGAAGGGGTGGGTGTGTGTGGGGCCCAATTTTTGGAAAAAAGGGAGACTCCGCTTGGAGTAACCCTTGCTTACATTGTTTTTAAAAGAAGACAAGATGAACAGAGCTGGGATCAGGAAAGACTTTGCTACCTACCCCGGTGTCATCCTGGGGACGGATAATTATGGCGTATTTTTGAATGTGCTTGATGCAAATCTAGCTGTGAATTGTACAACTGGGGCACAACTGCTGCCACTGAATGGGTGGGTGTGTGTGGGGCCCAATTTTTGGAAAAAAGGGAGACTCCGCTTGGAGTAACCCTTCCTTACATTGTTTTTAAAAGAAGCCAAGATGAACAAGTCATGGGTCAGCAAAGACTTTATCTACCTACCCCGGTGTCATGCTGGGGACGGTTAATTATGGCGTATTTTTGAATGTGCTTGATGCAAATCAAAACATCCTGTTTGCAACTAGGGCCCAAATGCTGCCACTGATGGGGTGGGTGTCTGTGTGGCCCAATTTTTGGAAAAAAGGGAGACTCCACTTGGAGTAACCCTTGCTTGCTGTGTTTTTAAAAGAAGCCAAGATGAACAGAGCTGGGATCAGGAAAGACTTTGCTACCTACCCCGGTGTCATCCTGGGGACGGATAAGAATGGCGTATTTTTGAATGTGCTTGATGCAAATGTAGCTGTGAAGTGTCCAACTGGGGCACAACTGCTGCCACTGAAGGGGTGGGTGTGTGTGGGGCCCAATTTTTGGAAAAAAGGGAGACTCCGCTTGGAGTAACCCTTGCTTACATTGTTTTTAAAAGAAGACAAGATGAACAGAGCTGGGATCAGGAAAGACTTTGCTACCTACCCCGGTGTCATCCTGGGGACGGATAATTATGGCGTATTTTTGAATGTGCTTGATGCAAATCTAGCTGTGAATTGTACAACTGGGGCACAACTGCTGCCACTGAATGGGTGGGTGTGTGGGGCCCAATTTTTGGAAAAAAGGGAGACTCCGCTTGGAGTAACCCTTGCTTACATTGTTTTTAAAAGAAGCCAAGATGAACAAGTCATGGGTCAGCAAAGACTTTATCTACCTACCCCGGTGTCATGCTGGGGACGGTTAATTATGGCGTATTTTTGAATGTGCTTGATGCAAATCAAAACATCCTGTTTGCAACTAGGGCCCAAGTGCTGCCACTGATGGGGTGGGTGTCTGTGTGGCCCAATTTTTGGAAAAAAGGGAGACTCCGCTTGGAGTAACCCTTGCTTGCTGTGTTTTTAAAAGAAGCCAAGATGAACAGAGCTGGGATCAGGAAAGACTTTGCTACCTACCCTGGTGTCATCCTGGGGACGGATAAGAATGGCGTATTTTTGAATGTGCTTGATGCAAATGTAGCTGTGAAGTGTCCAACTGGGGCACAACTGCTGCCACTGAAGGGGTGGGTGTGTGTGGGGCCCAATTTTTGGAAAAAAGGGAGACTCCGCTTGGAGTAACCCTTGCTTACATTGTTTTTAAAAGAAGACAAGATGAACAGAGCTGGGATCAGGAAAGACTTTGCTACCTACCCCGGTGTCATCCTGGGGACGGTTAATTATGGCGTATTTTTGAATGTGCTTGATGCAAATCTAGCTGTGAATTGTACAACTGGGGCACAACTGCTGCCACTGAAGGGGTGGGTGTGTGTGGGGCCCAATTTTTGGAAAAAAGGGAGACTCAGCTTGGAGTAACCCTTCCTTACATTGTTTTTAAAAGAAGCCAAGATGAACAAGTCATGGGTCAGCAAAGACTTTATCTACCTACCCCGGTGTCATGCTGGGGACGGTTAATTATGGCGTATTTTTGAATGTGCTTGATGCAAATCAAAACATCCTGTTTGCAACTAGGGCCCAAGTGCTGCCACTGATGGGGTGGGTGTCTGTGTGGCCCAATTTTTGGAAAAAAGGGAGACTCCGCTTGGAGTATCCCTTGCTTGCTGTGTTTTTAAAAGAAGCCAAGATGAACAGAGCTGGGATCAGGAAAGACTTTGCTACCTACCCCGGTGTCATCCTGGGGACGGATAAGAATGGCGTATTTTTGAATGTGCTTGATGCAAATCTAGCTGTGAATTGTACAACTGGGGCACAACTGCTGCCAGTGAATGGGTGGGTGTGTGTGGGGCCCAATTTTTGGAAAAAAGGGAGACTCCGCTTGGAGTAACCCTTGCTTACATTGTTTTTAAAAGAAGACAAGATGAACAGAGCTGGGATCAGGAAAGACTTTGCTACCTACCCCGGTGTCATCCTGGGGACGGTTAATTATGGCGTATTTTTGAATGTGCTTGATGCAAATCTAGCTGTGAATTGTACAACTGGGGCACAACTGCTGCCACTGAATGGGTGGGTGTGTGTGGGGCCCAATTTTTGGAAAAAAGGGAGACTCCGCTTGGAGTAACCCTTGCTTACATTGTTTTTAAAAGAAGCCAAGATGAACAAGTCATGGGTCAGCAAAGACTTTATCTACCTACCCCGGTGTCATGCTGGGGACGGTTAATTATGGCGTATTTTTGAATGTGCTTGATGCAAATCAAAACATCCTGTTTGCAACTAGGGCCCAAGTGCTGCCACTGATGGGGTGGGTGTCTGTGTGGCCCAATTTTTGGAAAAAAGGGAGACTCCGCTTGGAGTAACCCTTGCTAGCTGTGTTTTTAAAAGAAGCCAAGATGAACAGAGCTGGGATCAGGAAAGACTTTGCTACCTACCCTGGTGTCATCCTGGGGACGGATAAGAATGGTGTATTTTTGAATGTGCTTGATGCAAATGTAGCTGTGAAGTGTCCAACTGGGGCACAACTGCTGCCACTGAAGGGGTGGGTGTGTGTGGGGCCCAATTTTTGGAAAAAAGGGAGACTCCGCTTGGAGTAACCCTTGCTTACATTGTTTTTAAAAGAAGACAAGATGAACAGAGCTGGGATCAGGAAAGACTTTGCTACCTACCCCGGTGTCATCCTGGGGACGGTTAATTATGGCGTATTTTTGAATGTGCTTGATGCAAATCTAGCTGTGAATTGTACAACTGGGGCACAACTGCTGCCACTGAAGGGGTGGGTGTGTGTGGGGCCCAATTTTTGGAAAAAAGGGAGACTCCGCTTGGAGTAACCCTTGCTTGCTGTGTTTTTAAAAGAAGCCAAGATGAACAGAGCTGGGATCAGGAAAGACTTTGCTACCTACCCTGGTGTTATCCTGGGGACGGATAAGAATGGCGTATTTTTGAATGTGCTTGATGCAAATGTAGCTGTGAAGTGTCCAACTGGGGCACAACTGCTGCCACTGAAGGGGTGGGTGTGTGTGGGGCCCAATTTTTGGAAAAAAGGGAGACTCTGCTTGGAGTAACCCTTGCTTACATTGTTTTTAAAAGAAGACAAGATGAACAGAGCTGAGATCAGGAAAGACTTTGCTACCTACCCCGGTGTCATCCTGGGGACGGATAAGAATGGCGTATTTTTGAATGTGCTTGATGCAAATGTAGCTGTGAAGTGTCCAACTGGGGCACAACTGCTGCCACTGAAGGGGTGGGAGTGTGTGGGGCCCAATTTTTGGAAAAAAGGGAGACTCCACTTGGAGTAACCCTTGCTTACATTGTTTTTAAAAGAAGACAAGATGAACAGAGCTGGGATCAGGAAAGACTTTGCTACCTACCCCGGTGTCATCCTGGGGACGGTTAATTATGGCGTATTTTTGAATGTGCTTGATGCAAATCTAGCTGTGAATTGTACAACTGGGGCACAACTGCTGCCACTGAATGGGTGGGTGTGTGTGGGGCCCAATTTTTGGAAAAAAGGGAGACTCCGCTTGGAGTAACCCTTGCTTACATTGTTTTTAAAAGAAGCCAAGATGAACAAGTCATGGGTCAGCAAAGACTTTATCTACCTACCCCGGTGTCATGCTGGGGACGGTTAATTATGGCGTATTTTTGAATGTGCTTGATGCAAATCAAAACATCCTGTTTGCAACTAGGGCCCAAGTGCTGCCACTGATGGGGTGGGTGTCTGTGTGGCCCAATTTTTGGAAAAAAGGGAGACTCCGCTTGGAGTAACCCTTGCTTGCTGTGTTTTTAAAAGAAGCCAAGATGAACAGAGCTGGGATCAGGAAAGACTTTGCTACCTACCCCGGTGTCATCCTGGGGACGGATAAGAATGGCGTATTTTTGAATGTGCTTGATGCAAATGTAGCTGTGAAATGTCCAACTGGGGCACAACTGCTGCCACTGAAGGGGTGGGTGTGTGTGGGGCCCAATTTTTGGAAAAAAGGGAGACTCCGCTTGGAGTAACCCTTGCTTGCTGTGTTTTTAAAAGAAGCCAAGATGAACAGAGCTGGGATCAGGAAAGACTTTGCTACCTACCCCGGTGTCATCCTGGGGACGGATAAGAATGGCGTATTTTTGAATGTGCTTGATGCAAATGTAGCTGTGAAGTGTCCAACTGGGGCACAACTGCTGCCACTGAAGGGGTGGGTGTGTGTGGGGCCCAATTTTTGGAAAAAAGGGAGACTCCGCTTGGAGTAACCCTTGCTTACATTGTTTTTAAAAGAAGACAAGATGAACAGAGCTGGGATCAGGAAAGACTTTGCTACCTACCCCGGTGTCATCCTGGGGACGGTTAATTATGGCGTATTTTTGAATGTGCTTGATGCAAATCTAGCTGTGAATTGTACAACTGGGGCACAACTGCTGCCACTGAATGGGTGGGTGTGTGTGGGGCCCAATTTTTGGAAAAAATGGAGACTCCGCTTGGAGTAACCCTTGCTTACATTGTTTTTAAAAGAAGCCAAGATGAACAAGTCATGGGTCAGCAAAGACTTTATCTACCTACCCCGGTGTCATGCTGGGGACGGTTAATTATGGCGTATTTTTGAATGTGCTTGATGCAAATCAAAACATCCTGTTTGCAACTAGGGCCCAAGTGCTGCCACTGATGGGGTGGGTGTCTGTGTGGCCCAATTTTTGGAAAAAAGGGAGACTCCGCTTGGAGTAACCCTTGCTTGCTGTGTTTTTAAAAGAAGCCAAGATGAACAGAGCTGGGATCAGGAAAGACTTTGCTACCTACCCCGGTGTCATCCTGGGGACGGATAAGAATGGCGTATTTTTGAATGTGCTTGATGCAAATGTAGCTGTGAAGTGTCCAACTGGGGCACAACTGCTGCCACTGAAGGGGTGGGTGTGTGTGGGGCCCAATTTTTGGAAAAAAGGGAGACTCCGCTTGGAGTAACCCTTGCTTGCTGTGTTTTTAAAAGAAGCCAAGATGAACAGAGCTGGGATCAGGAAAGACTTTGCTACCTACCCCGGTGTCATCCTGGGGACGGATAAGAATGGCGTATTTTTGAATGTGCTTGATGCAAATGTAGCTGTGAAGTGTCTAACTGGGGCACAACTGCTGCCACTGAAGGGGTGGGTGTGTGTGGGGCCCAATTTTTGGAAAAAAGGGAGACTCCGCTTGGAGTAACCCTTGCTTACATTGTTTTTAAAAGAAGACAAGATGAACAGAGCTGGGATCAGGAAAGACTTTGCTACCTACCCCGGTGTCATCCTGGGGACGGTTAATTATGGCGTATTTTTGAATGTGCTTGATGCAAATCTAGCTGTGAATTGTACAACTGGGGCACAACTGCTGCCACTGAATGGGTGGGTGTGTGTGGGGCCCAATTTTTGGAAAAAAGGGAGACTCCGCTTGGAGTAACCCTTGCTTACATTGTTTTTAAAAGAAGCCAAGATGAACAAGTCATGGGTCAGCAAAGACTTTATCTACCTACCCCGGTGTCATGCTGGGGACGGTTAATTATGGCGTATTTTTGAATGTGCTTGATGCAAATCAAAACATCCTGTTTGCAACTAGGGCCCAAGTGCTGCCACTGATGGGGTGGGTGTCTGTGTGGCCCAATTTTTGGAAAAAAGGGAGACTCCGCTTGGAGTAACCCTTGCTTGCTGTGTTTTTAAAAGAAGCCAAGATGAACAGAGCTGGGATCAGGAAAAACTTTGCTACCTACCCCGGTGTCATCCTGGGGACGGATAAGAATGGCGTATTTTTGAATGTGCTTGATGCAAATGTAGCTGTGAAGTGTCCAACTGGGGCACAACTGCTGCCACTGAAGGGGTGGGTGTGTGTGGGGCCCAATTTTTGGAAAAAAGGGAGACTCCGCTTGGAGTAACCCTTGCTTACATTGTTTTTAAAAGAAGACAAGATGAACAGAGCTGGGATCAGGAAAGACTTTGCTACCTACCCCGGTGTCATCCTGGGGACGGTTAATTATGGCGTATTTTTGAATGTGCTTGATGCAAATCTAGCTGTGAATTGTACAACTGGGGCACAACTGCTGCCACTGAATGGGTGGGTGTGTGTGGAGCCCAATTTTTGGAAAAAAGGGAGACTCCGCTTGGAGTAACCCTTGCTTACATTGTTTTTAAAAGAAGACAAGATGAACAAGTCATGGGTCAGCAAAGACTTTATCTACCTACCCCGGTGTCATGCTGGGGACGGTTAATTATGGCGTATTTTTGAATGTGCTTGATGCAAATCAAAACATCCTGTTTGCAACTAGGGCCCAAGTGCTGCCACTGATGGGGTGGGTGTCTGTGTGGCCCAATTTTTGGAAAAAAGGGAGACTCCGCTTGGAGTAACCCTTGCTTGCTGTGTTTTTAAAAGAAGCCAAGATGAACAGAGCTGGGATCAGGAAAGACTTTGCTACCTACCCTGGTGTCATCCTGGGGACGGATAAGAATGGCGTATTTTTGAATGTGCTTGATGCAAATGTAGCTGTGAAGTGTCCAACTGGGGCACAACTGCTGCCACTGAAGGGGTGGGTGTGTGTGGGGCCCAATTTTTGGAAAAAAGGGAGACTCCGCTTGGAGTAACCCTTGCTTACATTGTTTTTAAAAGAAGACAAGATGAACAGAGCTGGGATCAGGAAAGACTTTGCTACCTACCCCGGTGTCATCCTGGGGACGGTTAATTATGGCGTATTTTTGAATGTGCTTGATGCAAATCTAGCTGTGAATTGTACAACTGGGGCACAACTGCTGCCACTGAATGGGTGGGTGTGTGTGGGGCCCAATTTTTGGAAAAAAGGGAGACTCCGCTTAGAGTAACCCTTGCTTACATTGTTTTTAAAAGAAGACAAGATGAACAGAGCTGGGATCAGGAAAGACTTTGCTACCTACCCCGGTGTCATCCTGGGGACGGTTAATTATGGCGTATTTTTGAATGTGCTTGATGCAAATCTAGCTGTGAATTGTACAACTGGGGCACAACTGCTGCCACTGAATGGGTGGGTGTGTGTGGGGCCCAATTTTTGGAAAAAAGGGAGACTCCGCTTGGAGTAACCCTTGCTTACATTGTTTTTAAAAGAAGCCAAGATGAACAAGTCATGGGTCAGCAAAGACTTTATCTACCTACCCCGGTGTCATGCTGGGGACGGTTAATTATGGCGTATTTTTGAATGTGCTTGATGCAAATCAAAACATCCTGTTTGCAACTAGGGCCCAAGTTCTGCCACTGATGGGGTGGGTGTCTGTGTGGCCCAATTTTTGGAAAAAAGGGAGACTCCGCTTGGAGTAACCCTTGCTTGCTGTGTTTTTAAAAGAAGCCAAGATGAACAGAGCTGGGATCAGGAAAGACTTTGCTACCTACCCCGGTGTCATCCTGGGGACGGATAAGAATGGCGTATTTTTGAATGTGCTTGATGCAAATGTAGCTGTGAAGTGTCCAACTGGGGCACAACTGCTGCCACTGAAGGGGTGGGTGTGTGTGGGGCCCAATTTTTGGAAAAAAGGGAGACTCCGCTTGGAGTAACCCTTGCTTACATTGTTTTTAAAAGAAGACAAGATGAACAGAGCTGGGATCAGGAAAGACTTTGCTACCTACCCCGGTGTCATCCTGGGGACGGTTAATTATGGCGTATTTTTGAATGTGCTTGATGCAAATCTAGCTGTGAATTGTACAACTGGGGCACAACTGCTGCCACTGAATGGGTGGGTGTGTGTGGGGCCCAATTTTTGGAAAAAAGGGAGACTCCGCTTGGAGTAACCCTTGCTTACATTGTTTTTAAAAGAAGCCAAGATGAACAAGTCATGGGTCAGCAAAGACTTTATCTACCTACCCCGGTGTCATGCTGGGGACGGTTAATTATGGCGTATTTTTGAATGTGCTTGATGCAAATCAAAACATCCTGTTTGCAACTAGGGCCCAAGTGCTGCCACTGATGGGGTGGGTGTCTGTGTGGCCCAATTTTTGGAAAAAAGGGAGACTCCGCTTGGAGTAACCCTTGCTTGCTGTGTTTTTAAAAGAAGCCAAGATGAACAGAGCTGGGATCAGGAAAGACTTTGCTACCTACCCCGGTGTCATCCTGGGGACGGATAAGAATGGCGTATTTTTGAATGTGCTTGATGCAAATGTAGCTGTGAAGTGTCCAACTGGGGCACAACTGCTGCCACTGAAGGGGTGGGTGTGTGTGGGGCCCAATTTTTGGAAAAAAGGGAGACTCCGCTTGGAGTAACCCTTGCTTACATTGTTTTTAAAAGAAGACAAGATGAACAGAGCTGGGATCAGGAAAGACTTTGCTACCTACCCCGGTGTCATCCTGGGGACGGATAAGAATGGCGTATTTTTGAATGTGCTTGATGCAAATGTAGCTGTGAAGTGTCCAACTGGGGCACAACTGCTGCCACTGAAGGGGTGGGTGTGTGTGGGGCCCAATTTTTGGAAAAAAGGGAGACTCCGCTTGGAGTAACCCTTGCTTACATTGTTTTTAAAAGAAGACAAGATGAACAGAGCTGGGATCAGGAAAGACTTTGCTACCTACCCCGGTGTCATCCTGGGGACGGTTAATTATGGCGTATTTTTGAATGTGCTTGATGCAAATCTAGCTGTGAATTGTACAACTGGGGCACAACTGCTGCCACTGAAGGGGTGGGTGTGTGTGGGGCCCAATTTTTGGAAAAAAGGGAGACTCAGCTTGGAGTAACCCTTCCTTACATTGTTTTTAAAAGAAGCCAAGATGAACAAGTCATGGGTCAGCAAATACTTTATCTACCTACCCCGGTGTCATGCTGGGGACGGTTAATTATGGCGTATTTTTGAATGTGCTTGATGCAAATCAAAACATCCTGTTTGCAACTAGGGCCCAAGTGCTGCCACTGATGGGGTGGGTGTCTGTGTGGCCCAATTTTTGGAAAAAAGGGAGACTCCGCTTGGAGTATCCCTTGCTTGCTGTGTTTTTAAAAGAAGCCAAGATGAACAGAGCTGGGATCAGGAAAGACTTTGCTACCTACCCCGGTGTCATCCTGGGGACGGATAAGAATGGCGTATTTTTGAATGTGCTTGATGCAAATGTAGCTGTGAAGTGTCCAACTGGGGCACAACTGCTGCCACTGAAGGGGTGGGTGTGTGTGGGGCCCAATTTTTGGAAAAAAGGGAGACTCCGCTTGGAGTAACCCTTGCTTACATTGTTTTTAAAAGAAGACAAGATGAACAGAGCTGGGATCAGGAAAGACTTTGCTACCTACCCCGGTGTCATCCTGGGGACGGTTAATTATGGCGTATTTTTGAATGTGCTTGATGCAAATCTAGCTGTGAATTGTACAACTGGGGCACAACTGCTGCCACTGAATGGGTGGGTGTGTGTGGGGCCCAATTTTTGGAAAAAAGGGAGACTCCGCTTAGAGTAACCCTTGCTTACATTGTTTTTAAAAGAAGACAAGATGAACAGAGCTGGGATCAGGAAAGACTTTGCTACCTACCCCGGTGTCATCCTGGGGACGGTTAATTATGGCGTATTTTTGAATGTGCTTGATGCAAATCTAGCTGTGAATTGTACAACTGGGGCACAACTGCTGCCACTGAATGGGTGGGTGTGTGTGGGGCCCAATTTTTGGAAAAAAGGGAGACTCCGCTTGGAGTAACCCTTGCTTACATTGTTTTTAAAAGAAGCCAAGATGAACAAGTCATGGGTCAGCAAAGACTTTATCTACCTACCCCGGTGTCATGCTGGGGACGGTTAATTATGGCGTATTTTTGAATGTGCTTGATGCAAATCAAAACATCCTGTTTGCAACTAGGGCCCAAGTGCTGCCACTGATGGGGTGGGTGTCTGTGTGGCCCAATTTTTGGAAAAAAGGGAGACTCCGCTTGGAGTAACCCTTGCTTGCTGTGTTTTTAAAAGAAGCCAAGATGAACAGAGCTGGGATCAGGAAAGACTTTGCTACCTACCCCGGTGTCATCCTGGGGACGGATAAGAATGGCGTATTTTTGAATGTGCTTGATGCAAATGTAGCTGTGAAGTGTCCAACTGGGGCACAACTGCTGCCACTGAAGGGGTGGGTGTGTGTGGGGCCCAATTTTTGGAAAAAAGGGAGACTCCGCTTGGAGTAACCCTTGCTTACATTGTTTTTAAAAGAAGACAAGATGAACAGAGCTGGGATCAGGAAAGACTTTGCTACCTACCCCGGTGTCATCCTGGGGACGGTTAATTATGGCGTATTTTTGAATGTGCTTGATGCAAATCTAGCTGTGAATTGTACAACTGGGGCACAACTGCTGCCACTGAATGGGTGGGTGTGTGTGGGGCCCAATTTTTGGAAAAAAGGGAGACTCCGCTTGGAGTAACCCTTGCTTACATTGTTTTTAAAAGAAGCCAAGATGAACAAGTCATGGGTCAGCAAAGACTTTATCTACCTACCCCGGTGTCATGCTGGGGACGGTTAATTATGGCGTATTTTTGAATGTGCTTGATGCAAATCAAAAAATCCTGTTTGCAACTAGGGCCCAAGTGCTGCCACTGATGGGGTGGGTGTCTGTGTGGCCCAATTTTTGGAAAAAAGGGAGACTCCGCTTGGAGTAACCCTTGCTTGCTGTGTTTTTAAAAGAAGCCAAGATGAACAGAGCTGGGATCAGGAAAGACTTTGCTACCTACCCCGGTGTCATCCTGGGGACGGATAAGAATGGCGTATTTTTGAATGTGCTTGATGCAAATGTAGCTGTGAAGTGTCCAACTGGGGCACAACTGCTGCCACTGAAGGGGTGGGTGTGTGTGGGGCCCAATTTTTGGAAAAAAGGGAGACTCCGCTTGGAGTAACCCTTGCTTACATTGTTTTTAAAAGAAGACAAGATGAACAGAGCTGGGATCAGGAAAGACTTTGCTACCTACCCCGGTGTCATCCTGGGGACGGATTAGAATGGCGTATTTTTGAATGTGCTTGATGCAAATGTAGCTGTGAAGTGTCCAACTGGGGCACAACTGCTGCCACTGAAGGGGTGGGTGTGTGTGGGGCCCAATTTTTGGAAAAAAGGGAGACTCCGCTTGGAGTAACCCTTGCTTACATTGTTTTTAAAAGAAGACAAGATGAACAGAGCTGGGATCAGGAAAGACTTTGCTACCTACCCCGGTGTCATCCTGGGGACGGTTAATTATGGCGTATTTTTGAATGTGCTTGATGCAAATCTAGCTGTGAATTGTACAACTGGGGCACAACTGCTGCCACTGAATGGGTGGGTGTGTGTGGGGCCCAATTTTTGGAAAAAAAGGGAGACTACGCTTGGAGTAACCCTTGCTTACATTGTTTTTAAAAGAAGCCAAGATGAACAAGTCATGGGTCAGCAAAGACTTTATCTACCTACCCCGGTGTCATGCTGGGGACGGTTAATTATGGCGTATTTTTGAATGTGCTTGATGCAAATCAAAACATCCTGTTTGCAACTAGGGCCCAAGTGCTGCCACTGATGGGGTGGGTGTCTGTGTGGCCCAATTTTTGGAAAAAAGGGAGACTCCGCTTGGAGTAACCCTTGCTTGCTGTGTTTTTAAAAGAAGCCAAGATGAACAGAGCTGGGATCAGGAAAGACTTTGCTACCTACCCTGGTGTCATCCTGGGGACGGATAAGAATGGCGTATTTTTGAATCTGCTTGATGCAAATGAAGCTGTGAAGTGTCCAACTGGGGCACAACTGCTGCCACTGAAGGGGTGGGTGTGTGTGGGGCCCAATTTTTGGAAAAAAGGGAGACTCCGCTTGGAGTAACCCTTGCTTACATTGTTTTTAAAAGAAGACAAGATGAACAGAGCTGGGATCAGGAAAGACTTTGCTACCTACCCCGGTGTCATCCTGGGGACGGTTAATTATGGCGTATTTTTGAATGTGCTTGATGCAAATCTAGCTGTGAATTGTACAACTGGGGCACAACTGCTGCCACTGAAGGGGTGGGTGTGTGTGGGGCCCAATTTTTGGAAAAAAGGGAGACTCAGCTTGGAGTAACCCTTCCTTACATTGTTTTTAAAAGAAGCCAAGATGAACAAGTCATGGGTCAGCAAAGACTTTATCTACCTACCCCGGTGTCATGCTGGGGACGGTTAATTATGGCGTATTTTTGAATGTGCTTGATGCAAATCAAAACATCCTGTTTGCAACTAGGGCCCAAGTGCTGCCACTGATGGGGTGGGTGTCTGTGTGGCCCAATTTTTGGAAAAAAGGGAGACTCCGCTTGGAGTATCCCTTGCTTGCTGTGTTTTTAAAAGAAGCCAAGATGAACAGAGCTGGGATCAGGAAAGACTTTGCTACCTACCCCGGTGTCATCCTGGGGACGGATAAGAATGGCGTATTTTTGAATGTGCTTGATGCAAATCTAGCTGTGAATTGTACAACTGGGGCACAACTGCTGCCAGTGAATGGGTGGGTGTGTGTGGGGCCCAATTTTTGGAAAAAAGGGAGACTCCGCTTGGAGTAACCCTTGCTTACATTGTTTTTAAAAGAAGACAAGATGAACAGAGCTGGGATCAGGAAAGACTTTGCTACCTACCCCGGTGTCATCCTGGGGACGGTTAATTATGGCGTATTTTTGAATGTGCTTGATGCAAATCTAGCTGTGAATTGTACAACTGGGGCACAACTGCTGCCACTGAATGGGTGGGTGTGTGTGGGGCCCAATTTTTGGAAAAAAGGGAGACTCCGCTTGGAGTAACCCTTGCTTACATTGTTTTTAAAAGAAGCCAAGATGAACAAGTCATGGGTCAGCAAAGACTTTATCTACCTACCCCGGTGTCATGCTGGGGACGGTTAATTATGGCGTATTTTTGAATGTGCTTGATGCAAATCAAAACATCCTGTTTGCAACTAGGGCCCAAGTGCTGCCACTGATGGGGTGGGTGTCTGTGTGGCCCAATTTTTGGAAAAAAGGGAGACTCCGCTTGGAGTAACCCTTGCTTGCTGTGTTTTTAAAAGAAGCCAAGATGAACAGAGCTGGGATCAGGAAAGACTTTGCTACCTACCCTGGTGTCATCCTGGGGACGGATAAGAATGGTGTATTTTTGAATGTGCTTAATGCAAATGTAGCTGTGAAGTGTCCAACTGGGGCACAACTGCTGCCACTGAAGGGGTGGGTGTGTGTGGGGCCCAATTTTTGGAAAAAAGGGAGACTCCGCTTGGAGTAACCCTTGCTTACATTGTTTTTAAAAGAAGACAAGATGAACAGAGCTGGGATCAGGAAAGACTTTGCTACCTACCCCGGTGTCATCCTGGGGACGGTTAATTATGGCGTATTTTTGAATGTGCTTGATGCAAATCTAGCTGTGAATTGTACAACTGGGGCACAACTGCTGCCACTGAAGGGGTGGGTGTGTGTGGGGCCCAATTTTTGGAAAAAAGGGAGACTCCGCTTGGAGTAACCCTTGCTTACATTGTTTTTAAAAGAAGACAAGATGAACAGAGCTGGGATCAGGAAAGACTTTGCTACCTACCCCGGTGTCATCCTGGGGACGGATAAGAATGGCGTATTTTTGAATGTGCTTGATGCAAATGTAGCTGTGAAGTGTCCAACTGGGGCACAACTGCTGCCACTGAAGGGGTGGGTGTGTGTGGGGCCCAATTTTTGGAAAAAAGGGAGACTCCGCTTGGAGTAACCCTTGCTTACATTGTTTTTAAAAGAAGACAAGATGAACAGAGCTGGGATCAGGAAAGACTTTGCTACCTACCCCGGTGTCATCCTGGGGACGGTTAATTATGGCGTATTTTTGAATGTGCTTGATGCAAATCTAGCTGTGAATTGTACAACTGGGTCACAACTGCTGCCACTGAATGGGTGGGTGTGTGTGGAGCCCAATTTTTGGAAAAAAGGGAGACTCCGCTTGGAGTAACCCTTGCTTACATTGTTTTTAAAAGAAGACAAGATGAACAAGTCATGGGTCAGCAAAGACTTTATCTACCTACCCCGGTGTCATGCTGGGGACGGTTAATTATGGCGTATTTTTGAATGTGCTTGATGCAAATCAAAACATCCTGTTTGCAACTAGGGCCCAAGTGCTGCCACTGATGGGGTGGGTGTCTGTGTGGCCCAATTTTTGGAAAAAAGGGAGACTCCGCTTGGAGTAACCCTTGCTTGCTGTGTTTTTAAAAGAAGCCAAGATGAACAGAGCTGGGATCAGGAAAGACTTTGCTACCTACCCTGGTGTCATCCTGGGGACGGATAAGAATGGCGTATTTTTGAATGTGCTTGATGCAAATGTAGCTGTGAAGTGTCCAACTGGGGCACAACTGCTGCCACTGAAGGGGTGGGTGTGTGTGGGGCCCAATTTTTGGAAAAAAGGGAGACTCCGCTTGGAGTAACCCTTGCTTACATTGTTTTTAAAAGAAGACAAGATGAACAGAGCTGGGATCAGGAAAGACTTTGCTACCTACCCCGGTGTCATCCTGGGGACGGTTAATTATGGCGTATTTTTGAATGTGCTTAATGCAAATCTAGCTGTGAATTGTACAACTGGGGCACAACTGCTGCCACTGAATGGGTGGGTGTGTGTGGGGCCCAATTTTTGGAAAAAAGGGAGACTCCGCTTGGAGTAACCCTTGCTTACATTGTTTTTAAAAGAAGCCAAGATGAACAAGTCATGGGTCAGCAAAGACTTTATCTACCTACCCCGGTGTCATGCTGGGGACGGTTAATTATGGCGTATTTTTGAATGTGCTTGATGCAAATCAAAACATCCTGTTTGCAACTAGGGCCCAAGTGCTGCCACTGATGGGGTGGGTGTCTGTGTGGCCCAATTTTTGGAAAAAAGGGAGACTCCGCTTGGAGTAACCCTTGCTTGCTGTGTTTTTAAAAGAAGCCAAGATGAACAGAGCTGGGATCAGGAAAGACTTTGCTACCTACCCCGGTGTCATCCTGGGGACGGATAAGAATGGCGTATTTTTGAATGTGCTTGATGCAAATGTAGCTGTGAAGTGTCCAACTGGGGCACAACTGCTGCCACTGAAGGGGTGGGTGTGTGTGGGGCCCAATTTTTGGAAAAAAGGGAGACTCTGCTTGGAGTAACCCTTGCTTACATTGTTTTTAAAAGAAGACAAGATGAACAGAGCTGAGATCAGGAAAGACTTTGCTACCTACCCCGGTGTCATCCTGGGGACGGATAAGAATGGCGTATTTTTGAATGTGCTTGATGCAAATGTAGCTGTGAAGTGTCCAACTGGGGCACAACTGCTGCCACTGAAGGGGTGGGTGTGTGTGGGGCCCAATTTTTGGAAAAAAGGGAGACTCCGCTTGGAGTAACCCTTGCTTACATTGTTTTTAAAAGAAGACAAGATGAACAGAGCTGGGATCAGGAAAGACTTTGCTACCTACCCCGGTGTCATCCTGGGGACGGATAAGAATGGCGTATTTTTGAATGTGCTTGATGCAAATGTAGCTGTGAAGTGTCCAACTGGGGCACAACTGCTGCCACTGAAGGGGTGGGTGTGTGTGGGGCCCAATTTTTGGAAAAAAGGGAGACTCCGCTTGGAGTAACCCTTGCTTACATTGTTTTTAAAAGAAGACAAGATGAACAGAGCTGGGATCAGGAAAGACTTTGCTACCTACCCCGGTGTCATCCTGGGGACGGTTAATTATGGCGTATTTTTGAATGTGCTTGATGCAAATCTAGCTGTGAATTGTACAACTGGGGCACAACTGCTGCCACTGAATGGGTGGGTGTGTGTGGGGCCCAATTTTTGGAAAAAAAGGGAGACTACGCTTGGAGTCACCTTGCGGTGTTTTACATGATTTTAGAAGGGCGTGCCATGCCTATATCTGTGTGTCCTCCTCTTTTTCCTTGTCCAGCTGTTTTGTTTTCGCATGAGTATATGTCCTTGTCACTTTCCCATGTGTTGTGAGTTGTTTGTCACCTTTTGGACACCTTTGAGGGTGTTTTCTAGGTGTTTTTCTGTGTTTGTGATTGCCTGCCATTGTTTCCTATGCAGTTCGAGTTCGGTTCGTCGAACGTTCGACGAGCCGAACTCGAACGGGACCTCCGTTCGGCGAACCGACCTCGAGCCGAACCGGGACCGGTTCGCTCATCTCTACTCATAACATATATCTTCTGTAATAATTTTCCAGTGTGTTTTCTTTTAAATCACTTTTAATCATTGAATATTTTCAGACTGATTGATGCTTTTCATTGTGAGCCTGGATACCTCCAATTGTGGAACTTGTCTTTGTGTCTTTGACAGATGTCACAGATTTTTTCTAAACAAATGTAGTTATCATTTTCCTTTCATTAACAATGAGAAAAAATTAGTTAAGCTTTCACATTAATTGACAACACATGTCATGATCTGAATATTGTGCTTCCATCTTTGAGGACAGCACAATTATTGAAAAATCAGTATACAGGAAGCAGAAAGTAAACTGAAAGTACTCTGTGGTATATTGTTTTATAACCTTGTATTGCATTATTTCTCTGTTAATATTACAAATTAATAAATAATTATTTAACTAGGTGTTATTCTTATAAAGTGTATTAGAGTCAACAACTATTCCTTACATTTCTTCTAACTCAACCATAGGGATACATGTCACTCATAATTAGTGATGGGCGAACCCGAACTGTAAAGTGCTTCTCAAGGAAGTCCGTGTTACTCTTTGGATTTGGCTACCAGGATAAAAATGTAAAAAAATTCAAAGGAGGGAAAATGCAGATTAGAATAGGACAGTTAGGGTATGTGCACATGATCAGGAGACCCTGCATCCTGGAAGTAACATGTCCTCTTCTGTGTAGCCATGAGTGCTGTATGCAGAAAAATGCAGCGGCCCATGCCCACGATCATGGTTTGTGAAACTGTGGACTTTAGCTGTATTCTCCCAGAGGAGAACACTCACGTCTCTGCAGCATAAATTGGCATGGTTCGGCTTGGAAAGCTGCACGACATGCCAGTTTAAGCTGTGGAGAACACAAGCACAGTGTACATGGGATTTCTATAAATCCCTTCCATTGTGCTTATACTATACGATGCAGCATTTTGGACATAGCGATCATGTGCACTCACCATTATATTTATTGACTCTCCACATAGCTGTCACACTGCTTCCAGGTCAGATATTTAACTGTCATGCATGTTCACTACTTTCCCTGCCCACCCTCTGTGACAGTGTCCATGATTGGTTGCAGTCAGACAGCCCAGTAGCTGTGATTGGTGATGGAGTGTAAAAATAAATAAAATAATTACAAAAAATGGAGTTGGTTATTGATACCCAGCACAGATAAAGCAGACAGCTACAGGTTGCAGCCCCCAGCTATGTGCATTATCTTGGCTGATACCAGGACAAGATAAAGTGGATTAGCTGGGGGCTGATATTCTCAGACTGGAAAAGCCCATGATTATTGGGCCCTTTCCAGCCTAAAAATTGCTCACAGCCTCCCCAGAATTGTTGCCTTCATTAGAAGTGCCAATTCCTGCACTTTACCTGGCTCATCCTGGTTGCCCTGGTGCTGTGGCAATCAGGGTAATAAAAGAGGATAATGACAGCTGTGATTTGTTAAAAAAATCACAGCTATCATCAAGCCTAAGGTCAGTAACTGGGTAAAGCATTGGAATTGGCACAACTTATGGCTGTGACAATTTTTGGGTGGCTATGGGCTGCTATACTATTTTACGACTCGGAAATAATCATGGGCCTCACCAGCTTGAAAATACCGGACCCCAGTTATCCTCTTTATTTTGGTTGAATATAAAATTTGGGGGAGCTGGGGAACGCACGCCGTTTTTACAAAATTATTTATTTATAAAAAGCTGTATGGGGTCCCTTGTATTTTGATACACAGCCAAGATAATGCACATGGCTGCGGGCTGCAATCTGAAGGGGTCTGCTTTATCTGCGCTGGGTATTAATATGCAGGGGGACCCTACACCATTTTTCCAATTATTTATTTATTTTTACACTCCACAAACAATCACAGGTGCCAGCATACTAGCAGTCTGATTGCAACCAATCACAGGTGCTGTCACAGAGGGTGGGTGGGGGAAGCAGTGAATATGCATGAGAGCTAATGATTCAACCCAGAAACAGTGTGACAGCCTGTGGAGACACAGGGGTCAGTGGGTGCTCTCGTCCGCTGATCCTGCCGCCTTTAGAAAGACAGCATGGCCCACGGCTCATCCCAACTGAACGCCAAACCTCCTTAACCGTGGGCAGAACACTACTCAGACAACACAGGATAAGGGAATCATAATATTAAGACTTTATTGGATCCCCAAACAATTAATGGCATATAGCACATAACCAGCAAAACCACAAAATGTAACTGGCAATAGTTTCTCACCCTTTCGCTGGCTCACCAGGGATTAGAATGTCAGTGCCTCAGAGGTTCCAGGGCTACTTACTCCAAATCAGCAGCACCCCGCTTTCGGCGGGCATCCACCGAGAATGGAATAACG
Source organism: Anomaloglossus baeobatrachus (assembly GCF_048569485.1). Taxonomy (NCBI): domain Eukaryota; kingdom Metazoa; phylum Chordata; class Amphibia; order Anura; family Aromobatidae; genus Anomaloglossus; species Anomaloglossus baeobatrachus. The sequence goes on from NC_134358.1 coordinate 201,888,139, forward strand.
CCAGATTTAGGAAGCTGTGTAAGGACCGCAAAGCCTGTAGTCAGGTGACTGCATTGTCCCAAGCTGGATTCCTTCCTTAGGTAGTCTTTGATATCTCAATCCTTGCATTCGATGCTGAAGTCCATTTAGTATTATAATCCAGGTTCGGTTATGGCTTGCCAATCGGATCCGCAGATCCTATATTGGTAGCATGTAGCAAGAGTCTACCCAGGCAATAGACAGTCCTCCTTTTTATACCCCTGAGCTCTCCATTCAGACCATTGGGGTCTTCATTATTGGTGGATAAGACTGGGCTCTTATTGGCTAGATTTTAAGCTGTATACAAAATATCCCTAGTAGTAATGGCAGAGATGAGGGAGAGACAGCTAAGTTACATCACATAAAAATACAATGGGAGGTTCGCATAATTGATTTGTCTGGGTATCTGACCTTCACTGGCCAAGGTAATTACATGAGTCACCAAGAACTGTAACACTAGACTCCTAAGAGTCTTGTAGAAACAATGAGATGCATATCCCCCGTCTATAAACAAACTATCTTCATATCTGGCTGAATTTCAAGAACTTAACCCATGCTAGGCACTGACAGAGTCCATGTCATCACACAGCCATGCAGGAGACTCGCTAAGTATACTGTCCTTCTCTAACCCCGTATTTATTCCTTTTGCAGCCTCCTAGCCCTTACTAACACCATTTTACAGCACACAAGTTCAGGTCCTTATAGAGTTATATGGGGTTTGGCATCTGGGTTCAAGTTCGGGTTCAAGGTTGTTTTTAAGTCTGGTTGGACCTGCTGAATCCGAACAACTGCGGGTTCGCCCATCTCTAGTCATAATACAACTTTAAATCAAACTTTTAGTGGATTCTGATTTTTTTTAAAAGATTACAAAAATAGCCATCTTACTATATTTGTCAGTGTAATATCATTTTTGCACCCTCCATGACCTGTGCTTCCTTATTTCACTAGTTCTATTTTGGAGGAGGACTCTAAAGAGTGAGATTCCTGAATGTCTTGAAGTTTCCAATTATCCTTTACCAGTGGCCACTGGATGGAGGGTCTTGAAGCCACCACATTTTCTGATAATCCTGATACTGGAATCACTGTCTGAGAAGCTTCTGCACACATTTGTATATTCAGAAGAGGCCATTGAGAGTCATCTTCACACCATTCATAGCAGTTACGTCTGGGCAATGCAGTAATAGTCTAAATCTTGTCTCCTACACCTGTTAAGCAGTGGACATTGCATGCCGTAGAGAATGCACATATCACATCTCTCCTCTCGTACGCCCTAAGTGGGTGAAACATCTGCTTTTTAGTTAACAGTGTCTGCAGAGCTAATATTTTGTGATATTTTTAATAAAAAAGAAATATAATAAAGATTTGATAGCGATACAGGTCAGATGGAGAGACCCCCAATATGGCCCTAGAGCCCTACCACATGATTGCGGGTGCAAAAGATTGACTTGGGTTTTGGCATTCAACTTTTTGTTGAGTGGAATTAACCCCTGTAAGTATCCCCTCTTGTATATAACTGAAAACAAGTAAAAAGGGAACATTCAACATGTAAGATATGGGTAGATGGTGGTGTCAAATTTTAGAAACCAGTTTTTGCAGACCGTTTACAATGTAATGTAATAATATAGCAGCAAAATGTGTTGCTTCCTAAAATCTTTTATTCATTTTTATTCTCCAGCGTATGAAAAGATATAATCTCTAGCGTTCCTAAAATCACATACTGTCAACAGCTTGTTATGTACAAAAGCTGGTTATTGTTTTCCTAGTCAAATTCATCTGTAAAATCCTTGAGAAGAACATAAGCCTGATGTTTCCGTAATCTAACTTTATGTCTTCTATGAGAAATATGTGTTTGCATTTATGTTCAGACCTAAAAAAGCATGTCCATTACTATGGGGTCACATCTGGTGGCTGTTGTCATTCTATCTCTTTATGATCTGTAATTCAATAATTTGAAGGGTGGCAATGAGGTCATATTGATCCACTAACAGTCAGAAAGTCATAGTTATCGATATATCATGTATTTTTTTCTACCTATAGCACTGATTCATTTCTGGGGATGACAGATGGCGTTCCAGCTATATCTCATTGCCTTAATAAATGCCTGCGTATCTCTTCCACAAAGAATTGCAGAGGACAGAAGATAATTCACTTGACAAGTATGAATAAGTTTTAGCCATACTAAATAAGAAGTATTTACTTTTTTCTCAATTATGCTTTACATTTAAGGCCCAGGAGGCCAACAATTTAAGAAAGAATATTCCTTTCTGACCTAGAAAAATAAATTCTTATATTCATAAAAAAAAAATCTTGTTTACTCTGTGATTTAAAAAAAAAAAAAATCACCTCAACTGAAAAAATCTTAAATATTTCCTAAAAATTAGGATTCAGTTACATCTAAGGTTAGCTATTTTAAGAGGGCACTGCACCACTTTTATATCTGAAATACCTTGAATGAAACCACAATTAGCAGTACCAATATCACTTCACGATGCATGTCATGCAGGAGTAGGTATATAGGGCAAGATCAGGAGCTGAGCTCACTCTATATGTAATGGGCATCAGCTTTGTTATACAGCCAGCTACCATAACTAACAGCAAGGATCAGAGCTAACTATGATTGTTATTTTTTAAGCTATGTGCGCACGTCGCGGTTTTTTCCGCGGAAACGCTGCGTTTTGAACTGCAGCGTTTTCAGTGCCAAATTGCATGCGTTCAGCTTCCCCAGCAAAGTCTATGAGAAAGCTGAAAAATCAATGCACACGCTGCGTTTGTAAATGCAGCGTTTTGGATGCCCAAAATTGCTGCGGAAAAAAAAGCAGTATGTCACTTCTTTTGTGCGTTGTAGCTGTGTTCTCCACCCATTGAAATCAATGATGTGGGTCAAAATGCAACCAAAATGCACTTGGACTGCATGCCCTGGTGCGGTGGCAGTTGAGGTAATAAGGAGTTAATGGAAGTAGCCCATAGCTGCCACTAAGTCCTAGGTTAATCATGGGAGGCGTCTATGAGACACATTCCATGATTAACCTGTAAGTGAAAGTAAATAAACACACACCTGAAAAAATCCTTTATTTGGAATAAAAGACAAAAAAAACACCCTCTTTCACCACTTTATTAAAATCCCCAAATACCCCTCCAGGTCCGGCGTAATCCACAGAGGTCCCGCGATGCATCCAGCTCTGCTACATGAAGCTGACAGGAGCGGCAGTAGAACACCGCCACTCCTGTGAGCTCCACGCAGCAACTGAAGTGAATCGCGCTGTCAGCGGGGACGTCACTGAGGTAATGCCGGTGTGTGTGTGCGGTGATGATGGGTGCGGTAGTGCCTGCGTGTGCGGGGATAATGGGTGCGGTAGTGCCGGTGTGTGTGCAGTGATGATGAGGGCTGTAGTGTTGGGATGTGCGCAGTGATGATGAGGACTGTAATGTCGGGATGTGTGCGGTGATGATGAGGGCTGTAGTGTCGGGATGTGTGCGGTGATGATGGGGGCTGTAGTGTCGGGGGTGTGCGGTGATCTAGGTGGTAATGTCGGGATGTGTGCGGTGATGTAGGCGGTAATGTCAGGATGTGTGCAGTGATGTAGGCGGTAATGTCGGGATGTGTGCGGTGAAGATGAGGGCTCACTCTCTCCGCTAAAGAAAACTTAACGCGATGCATTATTTCACTGGAATCCGTGGCCTTTATTAACACACTATTTGCAAGGCATCCGTCACATGCGTTACACAACGCATTGTGACGGATGCCGTTCAACACAAGTGTGAAAGTAGCCTTAACCTGAGTGACGGCACTGCTAATTACGCTGCTCACTTCAGTCACTAAGGGGATTAGCGGTCACCGGTGAGTCCTTCACTGGTGACCGTTAATCAGGCTGTCACAAACAGACAGAGCCGCGGTATGACAATGAAGTCGGGTGAAGTTCACTCGAGTTCATTCTCATCGCGCGACTCTGTCTGTGTGTGCTGTCAGCCGGCATGTAGCAGAGCTGAATTGCCGGGGGAATGCACTGTCAAAAATGCATCCAGAATGCATGCAAAATGCATGGAAAAAGCATCCAAAATGCATGCGTTGAGGATGCATTTTTTTTACAAACGCAGTGTCCAGTCTGCCAGAGGGTGCGTTCTTTTCTGCACTGCAGAGAACGCAACATGCGCACATACCCTTAAAGAGAAAATGTCATCAGTATGTAGCCTATTAAAGTAAAGGTATGGCCAGAATACTCTGTTATACTGATTTAACCCCTTCATGACCGGCCAATTTTTCGCTTTCCGTTTTTTTTTTGCCATTCTTTTTCTAAGAGACGCAACTTTTTTATTTTTCAGTCAATATGGTCATGTGAGGGCTAATTTTTTGAGGAAAGAGCTGTACTTTTTAATGAAACCATAGGTTTTACCATATAGTGTACTGGAAAATGGCAAAAAAATTACAAATGCAGAAAAATTGCAAAAAAAGTGCGATAGCACTATAGTTTTTGAGATATTTTATTCACTATGTTCACTGTATGGTAAAACTGATGTGTGGGTGTGATGCCTCAGGTCAGTGCGAATTTGTAGACACCAAACATGTATAGGTTTACTTTTACATAAGAGGTTAAAAAAAAATCGGAAGTTTGTCTGAAAAAAGTGGCGCATGTTTTACGCTATATTCCGTGACCCGTAGCGTTCTCATTTTTCGGGATCTATGGCTCAGTGATGGCTTAATTTTTGCAACTCGAGCTGATGTTTTTAACGGTACCATTTTTGCACAGATGCTACATTTTGATCGCCTGTTATTGCATTTTGCACAAAAGTTAAGGCGACAAAAAAATGTCATTTTGGCGTTTGGAATTTTTTTGCCGCTACGCCGTTTACTGATCAGATTAATTAATTTTATATTTTGATAGATCGGGCGTTTCTAAACGTGGCAATAGCAAATATGTGTATATTTTTTATTTTTTTAACCCTTTAATTTTCAATGGGGCGAAAGGGGGGTGATTTGAACTTTTATGTTTTGTTTTTTTTTTTTTTAATTTTTTAAAACTTTTTTTTACTTTTTTTTTATTTTACTAGTCCCCCTAGGGGGCTATTACGATGAGCAGTCCGATCTTTCTTATCTATCTGCTGATCACAGCTACACAGCTGTAAACAGCAGATTCACTCACTTCCTGCTTCCCTGGCTTATGTGGAAAGCAAAAGTGAAAGTAATTCAGGTCTAGCACAGGAGTCATCAGATGATACTGTGCTACCACGACAACCATCAAAAGTCACATGATCATGTCACGTGATTTCCGGTATCGGGCGGTAAGTAAAACTTTACCGCGATCGCATTTATAATGGCGCTGTCACATATTGACAGCGCCATTACAGGGGTTAAACGGCACGAGCAGATAACGATTCTGCTCGTGCCTAGCAGGCAAACATCTCAGCTGTGAAAATCAGCTGAGATGTGTGCCGATCGCAGCATGCTGCTGCCAGGAGACCGCGGGCAGTAACGTTATGACCGCTAGGACGTAATTTTACGGCCCGCGGTCGTTAAGGGGTTACGTGTACTGTAAAAATTTGTAGCCTGATTTAATTTACCTTACAAGTCTTGATGCAAATGCTTCTTTGGGCATGAGGACAGGACTGTGGGTAAGGTGTTTGGCTCTGTCATGGCTCCTCCGCATTCGTATGAGCTTTCTTTTTTCAATTTTCACGCCAACACCACCCTTGCCATGGGCGGGGCTTGCGCACATCCATCTCCCAGCATTCTCCAGCAAATTGTGGCTAGAGGTGGCGCTGTAGCGCCCCTGAAACTGTCAGGGCAATACCAGGTACTGCATCCTGTCAAAGATATTAATAACAAACTTCTCATAAATGAGCTAACCATAATTTCACCGGACTAGCCTTAGTATAGCTAGGCCAATGTATGCACTACTCGATTATACATATTGAAAACAAGAGGGCAAGAGTAATTTGTGCAAAAAAACAGACAATTTTATTGAGTACACAAACAAGCACTATGTAAAATATCTAAAAACAACCACTGGAGAGTGGGGAAGGGAGGACAAGTGGCCAATTAATAGGAAAAAGAGGTTTCCAGATATTGATGATATGGTCAGGTATTACAAAACGGGGTAAAATATGAAGAGAGCAATTCTCTAATTTACAAGTACCATACCAACAGGGGAAGATAAAGACATGTACACCAATGTTTAATTAAGGAAACCATATTTACCTAAAGTGCTAGTGCATATAAGTAAGTTTCGCTACGTGTTGCATGCTTCTTCAGGGAGGAAGATCCTGTCAAAGATACAGATCCTACCCCCTATTAGTTTTGGGGACTAGGACTTTTGGGTGGTGCTTGATGTGAAGGGTACTCCAGTTAGTAATTTGCCCCCCTGCGAGGGAAGAATATTATGTTTTAAAATGAAAAGTAAAAATGTAAACTTGTGTCACTTTTGCAGTCCGAGGACATGCTGAGTTTAACTAAGGGAGAATGTAGCACCCCTGAACCTGTCAGGGCACTACAAGGTACTGCATCCTGTCAAAGATGCAGGGCCTACACCCAGGGACCTGGAACACCAGTGCCGGTAACATCAAAATACATAAACATCCCCAGTTTCCCTCTCCCAATCAATGATGACTGACTAGTTTGGGACCCAACGGTTGGCCACCCATTGGTGGAGCCGATCGAGTCCACTAAACGACAACTGGGGGAGGAGTGAGACAGCGGGAAAGTCTGTAGTGACAGTTGTAAGAGACGGACGTGTCTTCAGACGGGGTCGTGTAGCAGTGACCTAGCTAGTGAAGGAGAGAGGTTGCCAGGGAGGGTACGATGAGGTACCCCTGGAACCATAGCACCAACGGGGAACAGAGCTCTAGGTCAGGTGAATGCTTCAGGCTACCTGACAAATACCTGCATAGTGAGGGGACCATCCAGGACCTCACTGACCCAAGAATCCGGAGGCATCAGCAGTAACGAGAGAGCCAGGGACTGGAACAGAACATCGACCCTACAGGGTTCACACTGCCCGCCGTATGAACTAGAGACTGAACGACAAACAGTAGGGGACCACTAGACGCTCCAAGCCATGGGGTTCCACTAACCAGTGAGAGGTGCAGGGGAAAGAAGCCACCAGGTTACCACACCAGTACTGGGACTAAAGGGGCCATGAATCAAAACCAGCCACCCTCAGTGAACCAGCATTACCAATGCTGTGAGTAAACAACAGTTGCACTGCATTCCCATTGTGTGTTCTCCCTTCTTTCCATGCCGAACTCCATCATTCACCCCCTGATGCTCGGACCTACTTGCGGAGGGCCCAACATCCAAGCTGCCATCACCACCAGCCCCAGTGGCAATAGACTGTGCAGCGACGGCTCCATCTACCTAGCTGCAACCTGCAAGTGACGCTAAGACATAAACTCTCTAATTTCCCTTGTATATAACCCCCTTTTCAAGCGACCCCCAGGGTCACGGAACCGGGCATCGGCCATTACACACTCATGACACAGCATCCCCGTACATATACGACTCGGAACCGAGTACCCCATAGTCCTGGGGTGAGTCAGCGCCTCTGGTGGTCTTCAGCAAAATGGCACCGGTGGCAAAGCATGCACAGATTTATATTTTGGTACCATTTTGCTGGAGAATGCCAGAAGAGGGATGTGCATAAGTGTGGTGCTAGTGCAAGATTTGAAAAAGGAGGCTCATACATATGTGGAGGGGTCACAAGAGAGCCAAAAGACCCTATCCACAGTCCTGCCCCACAGTCCTACCCCGATGCATGAAGAGGCTATTGCACCAAGACTTCTAACATAAATTAAATGAGAACCAGGCTACGGATTTTTACATTGCACTTATTCATTAAATCAGTATAACAGGGCTGTTATGGTTGAATCTTTACTTTATTAAGTTAAATCCTAATGACAGGTTCTCTTTAATCCTTTTTATGGCATTTTTAATGGTACTATTTTTGCGCAGATGCTATGTTTTGATCGCCTATTATTGCATTTTGAGCAAAATTTGCAGCAACCAAAAATCGTAATTTTGGTGTTTGGAATTTGTTTGCCGCTACACCAATTGCCGATCAGATTAATTGATTTTATATTTTGATATATTGGGCATTTATGAATGCAGCGATACCAAATGTGTGTATATTTTTTATTTTTTTATCTCTTAAATTTTCAAAGGGGCAAAAGGGGGGTAATTTTAACTTTTCTTTTTTTTCTATTTTTTTAATTTTTAAAACCTTTTTTATAACTTTTTTTATTTTACTAGTCCACATAGGGGACTATGAGGATTGCTTATTCATTTCTGTTAATCAAAGCTACACAGCTGAGATCACCAGAAATGTTCATGTCTTGTAACAGGCAGCGTTCTGCCATCTGAAACAGAAAGTGAGTCATGTGAGCTATAGGAGTCATCACATGACCCTGTGCTACCGTGGCAATCATCGGCTCACAGTGATCACATCATGGCGCCGCCGATACAGTCAAGTAGGTGCACGTTTACCACGGCAGGCATTTAAATCATGTTGTCACATTTTGACAACGCGAGTTAAGGGGCTAACATGCGCAAGCGGATCCACCTGCACCTATGAGGCACACATGTCTGCTGTTCAAATCAGCAGACATGTGCGGGGATTGCTGCAGGCTCACTGATTACCTGGACATGATTTAGGACATACCAGTATGGCCCGCGCTCGTTAAGGTTGCATACTTTAGAAAAAACATCTCTTTAGACAGGCCAATTACTTCAATTCAGTAATCTAACTCTTCCATGTTTTGCTTTCTAAATTTTCCTCCAGATCTGGCCCCTTCAATTCCTCTTTCTCCATGTATTGGTAAATGTATTGGCTGATGATTGGGTCATGCAACATTAATGGAAATGTGCTATTTATTATAATGAAGGCTGGACCATGCCTGACAAGCACATTTCATCTATCATGTTCCTCCATTTCCTTTAAGATTGAAAGCTTGTGAGCAGGGCACTCACTCCAACTGTAGCTGTTGAACTATGCACTGACAGACACAGATTGAAAAGGTCCCCTGTGCAAAAACTGTACATGGGCCCTTTTCAGTCAAACAACTCATCAAAATTCACAATTCTAGCTACTTTGAAGGTGGAAATGGGACCCCCAACCTTTTGGGCCCCTGTCCAGCTGTATTAGTTGCACCAATTGTACGTTTGCCCCTGGAACTTTGTGCTACTTTGTAATGGCATTATTGTTTGTACATGTCCCCACTTAATTGTAAAGTGCTGCAGAATATGTTGATACTATTAAATAAAAATAGTATTTATTGTATGTACTTCACGTCTTATTGCACAGGTTGCCAGATGGTTGGAAGCAAACAATCAGCTACATTGAAGCTAAGGTACCTTAAAAGACATATCTTTGGTATAGTGGCACATGTAGTGATACTTAGGTGCATACTTGTGGATCACAGTTTAAATAACAGCATGCAATGTCAATCTAAGGCCAGCAGGATAATGCCATTCAATAATGGAGCCATAGACTTGGAAGACAAGATCTAATACTACCACTTCAAAAAGCATTAGTGTGACCTAATTTGGAATATGGTGTTTACTTCTGGCCCCCAGTTCATAGAAAGGATGCAATAGAGTTAGAAATGGTATAAAGAAGAGCCAAAAAGCTGGTACAGTGGCATGCAAACATTTGGGCACCCCTGGTCTAAATAACTGTTATTGTGAACAGTTAAGCAAGTTGAAAATGAAATGACCTCAAAAAGGCATGAAGTTAAAGATGACACATTTTCTTTGTATTTTAGACAAAAAAAAAATCTTATTTTCAACTTTTACATTTTTAAATTAATAAATATATATATATATTTTTTTTTAAGAAAATTACATCAATACTTATGCAAATACACGTGGTCAAAATTGTTGGTACCCCTCATTTAATCAAAGAAAAACCCACAATGGTCACAGAAATAACTTGAATATGTCAAAAGTAATAATAAATAAACAATCTATGAAAATGAACAAATGAAAGTTAGACATTGCTTTTCAACCATGCTTCCACAGAATTTTTAAAAAATAAAACTCATGAAATAGGCCTGGACAGAATTGATGGTACCTGTGAAATAATGTGACAAAAGGGACATGTTAAATCAAAGTGTGTCAACTAATTAGCATCACAGATGTCTACAATCTTGTAATCGGTCAGTGAGCTTGTATATAGGGCTACAGATACTCATTGTGCTGTTTGGTGACATGATGTGTACCACACTCAATATGGACCTGAGGAAGCAAAGGAAAGAGTTGTCTCAGGAGATTAGAAAGAAAATTATAGAAAAGCATGTTAAAGGTAAGGTTATAAGACCATCTCCAAGCAGCTGCACATATTATTCAGAAATTTAAGATTCATGGGACTGTAGCCAACCTCCCTGGACGTGGCCACAGGAGGAAAATTGATGACAATTCAAAGATACGTATAATATGAATGCTAACAAAAGAGCCCAGAAAAACTTCTAAAGAGATTAACCGTGAACTTCAAGCTCAAGGAACATCAGTGTCAGATCGCACCATCCATCATTGTTTGAGCCAAAGTGGACTTCATGAGAGACAACCAAGGAGGACACTATTGTTGAAAAAAAATCATAAAAAAGCCAGACTGGAATTTGCCAAACTACATGTTGACAAGCCACAAAGCTTCTGGGAGAATCTCCTATGGACAGATGAGACAAAAACGTAAGTTTTTGGCAAGGCACATCAGCTCTATGTCCACAGATGGAAAAATGAATTATATCAAGTAAAGAACACTGTCCCTACTGTGAAACATGGAGGAGGCTCTGTTATGTTCTGGGGCTGCTTTGCTGCATTTGGCACAGGGTGTCTTGAATGTGTGCAGGGTACAATGAAATGTCAAGGCTATCAAGGGATTCTAGAGAGAAATGTGCTGCCCAGTGTCAGAAAGCTTGGTCTCAGTCGCAGGTCATGGGTCTTGTAACAGGATAATGACCCAAATCACACAGCTAAAAACACCCAAGAGTGGCTAAGAGGAAAACATTAGACTATTCTGAAGTGTCCTTCTATTAGTCCTATTGAGCATCTTGGGAAAGAGTTGAAGGCAGCCTTCAAACACAAGACAACTGGAGCAGTTTGCTCTTGAGGAGTGGCCAAAATACCTGTTGAGAGGTGCAGAAGTCTCACTGACAGTTACAGGAATTGTTTGATTGCAGTGATTGCCTCAAAAGGTTGTGCAACAAAATATTATGTTAAGGGTATCATAATTTCTGTCCAGCCCTATTTCATGAGTTTTATTTATTTATTTTAAAATTCTGTGGAAGAATGGTTGAAAAGCAATGTCTGATTTTCATTTATTTGTTTTCATAGATTTTTTTTATTATTACTTTTGTCAGATTCAGGTTATTTTTGTGGCCATTGTGGGGTTTTCTTTCATTAAACGAGGGGTACCAACAATTTTGATCACGTGTGTTTGTACAATTCTTGTTCTAAATGTTGAAACAGTCGATCAATACTTGAAATAAAAAGAAAAAAATTGGTTCATGCTTTATGGTTGTGCCTATACCTCTTCACTATATCCTCTTTGCTGTTAATGAGGCCATATGGGTTGATTTTCTGTAATCATCCTATTTGGGGATCAGTACTAGGCTATTGCAAGACCAAGGAAATTATTTAAGCCTTGCTACAGATTTCTTCTGGAAAGCTTCAAAAGACAGGCAACTGCTATCGAATGACAAGTACCACAAGCTGAAGTATCAGTCTCATAGTAAACACAGTGTCAGGAATGTCACTACTAGTTGTCAGGAAAGCAATCTCTGATTATGGATGAGATATTTATGTTCAATCTATATCCTCCTACTTAAAGGTGTATTCCCATCTCCAATATCATATCCCAATATGTAGTAGGTGTAATAATAATAATAATAATATTAGCAAATACCTCCAATTAGAATGTAATATAGTTCTCCTGATATAGCCATGTCTCTTACTTCATGTGCAGGGCATTGCAGAGTCTTAGGTATCCATGGTTACAACCACACATATAGTCACAGTTAGTTAGTTGATAGTGGTCATAACCATGGAAACCTAAGGTTTTGCAATGCTTTGAACATGAGGCAAGCAAGGTAGTGAATCAGAAAAACTATCCTATATTTCTAATTGGAGGTATTTGCTAATATTATTATTATTACACTTACTACATATTGGGATAAGAGCTTAGAGATGGGAATAATCCTTTAAGCATCTTTGTTTCAGGAATTCCTTAGATTTAAGGCTCTGTACTGTACCTTCTCATCTGCAACAGTGTGCCTGCATCCTCTAAAGGGAATCTGTCAGCAGGATTTTGCCCTCCAAAACTATTCATCTGCACACAAAGCTTTTTCAAAAACAATTCCAGTAATACTTTTACATGGCCTGTCCATTCCTCCATTACTGAGACATGGATATGCAAATGAGTCTGAAGAACTATTTGTGGATCTGAACCCTCTGTCACTCCAGCTCTGTTTCCCTCCCAGTGCTTCTTCTGCTTGACTCATGGCCTCAGTGCTGTATGACCTCAAGTAAAGGATTCATAAGTCAACCAGGAGGAGGCAATACTGAGCAGGTAATAGAGCTGGAGTGATAAAGGCTTCAGATATGCAAATAGTTCTTCAGCTTCATTTGCATAACAATACAAACGCTGATTTATTAGTAACAGAGGAACGGGCTAACCATGTAAAGGAATTGCTGGACTTATTTTTGAAAGAGTTACATGCAGATGTAAATAGTTTCGGGTGAGAAATCCCTGTCACTTTCCTGCTATGTCATCCTGATAAGACTCTTTACACATTTTTTTCACAGAGCGTTTCGGCACTCTTGTTCTCCTGTTTCTATTCATATATCCATTATTGCAACATTGGTTATATTTACCAAACTATCTTCTTGCAAATAGTTTTAATATAACTGATACTCTGTTGTTTACCTTGGCTGAACAACAGGCAATTACTAGAAATTAAAAATTAATCCAGAAAAAAGACAAAAATTCAATGAATTAAGAGAATTTATAAAGGAATTGAAGGCAAGATGCCATAGATTGGAAGTGGCATGAGTCCAATATTACTGGTACTGTATCTATTTGTGTCGGTGATCTAGTCTACAGATTAAGATTAATGTGACATATGCTAGGATTTATGAACCTTGGGAATGCAATGTGCTTAATACTAACCAGGTTATATTAGGTCACCTCTGTTTCAAGAGTTCGAGGAAAGGATATTTTTAGAGACTTGAAGGTTGAAACTGAATGTCTCTTGTGATTTGCATAATTTTACTAAAACAGTACATGTTTTCAACGACTGTCATGTTTTCTAAGCTGAGCTTGTTAACTGATGAATATGTTATATCTTTGTCTAATATAATGGCACCAGGATCATAGACACTGGGGATAATTTTTGGTTGTGATTGTGATATTATTACACATACTGAAATGTACAAATGTTTTCGACCAATATGGAAAAATGCTGCAAAGTAAGAACTAAAAACACATTTCTTTAGACTAGCCTATCACCTTACAGTTCTGACCTAATCTAGTCCCTTTCTGCCCTTCCTAAAATTTACTTCCAATTCTTCTCCCCTGTATCTTCTGGTTCCTTCATCTTTTTGTAGTTTTTTACACTATGTACCTGTATAAATTCTGGCTAGCGACCGGTCCATGCAGCTGGTTTTGAATCCCCTATTAAATCAATGGCTCGACCATATATGACAAGCTTTTCTCCCCTATAACCGTTTTGTACCTCCCCTATTCCCTCATACGCTGTAAGCTTACGAGCAGGGCCCTCACTTCTCTTGGTATCTTAATTTTTGTTATTTTGTATTGTCTCATATTGTCTGTACATGTCCCCTCTGAATTGTAAAGCGCTGCGGAATATGTTGGCACTATAGAAATAAAACTCATTATTATTATTATTAATAATAATAATAATAACGCTTGGAAAAATATAAGTGTTAAAGTTCTTAATAATTAACAAAATTCAAAAGAGAAATCTAAATCAAATCAATATTTGGTGTGACCATCTTTGCCTTCAAAACAGCATCAATTCATCTAAGCACACAGTTTTGGAAGGAACAGAGGAGGAAGGTTGTTCCAAACAACTTCTGACTTTTCATTTACTCCCAAACAGACTTGATGATGTTGAGATCGGGGCACTGGTCATACACGATATCCAGACTCTGTGCAGCAACAAGTTACAAGGCTGTTTTACTGAATCAGTAAGGTCTCTCCCTGGCAAAGCACACTGGGGTTTCAAGACATGCTGTTCAAACTCTTTTGAAGAAACATCAAGAAATAGTTGAAGGGATATGCCCATCTCCAAGATCCTACCCAATATGTAGGAGCTGTAATAATTTGGTTCAGGGTGCCAAAGCTTTCTGGGCACCCATTCTGCGAATTGCAGTCCGCAGCCGCCCCAGAAAATGGCGCTTTCATAGAAGCACCATCTTCTCGCGCTGTATCCAACTCTTCCAGCTGCCCTGAAGCTGGGTAGCTCGCTGGGTAATAATGAGGTTAGGGCTAGCTGTATATTATCAACTGGCCCTAAGCCTGAAATTCATGGTGTCACGCCAATATTAGACATGGCCACCATGAATTTCTAGTACCGATATAATGAACCACAACACACCGAAAAAAATATTTTTATTATAAATAAAGCACAACACAATTAGTGACTCCATCTTTATTGAAATAAAGAACTCCCCTCCGCAGTAATCCTGGGTCAAGGGTTCTGCGCCATCCAATCCGGATCCAATACCATCTGATCGGTTTGCTGGAAGGCAAAGCAGTCAGATGATGTGTCAGGTTAAAGGGTCTGAATCACAGGACAGAGCAGCTGATTGTATAAACGGCTTTTATACAATAAGCTGATGCATCAGTGCAAAAACAAAAAACAAACTACACACTTCAGACTCCTGTCCGACTGCATCAGCTGATAGTTTAGCCGGCTGGGCGGTAAAAAGCCAGACTCACCACTCGACTTATAGTGTCAGCTGATCCCGTCAGGTGACCACATCAGCTGATCATTGCCAGGTCTGAGAAAGAGAGAGAGAAAGAAGAGAGAGAGAAAGAGAGAAAGAAGAGAGAGAGAAAGAGAGAAAGAAGAGAGAGAGAGAAAGAGAGAAAGAAGAGAGAGAAAAAAAAGAGAAAGAAGAGAGAGAGAAAGAGAAAAAGAGAGAAAGAGGAGAATGAAGAGAAAGAGAGAAGGAAGAGAGAAAAAGAAGAGAAAGAAGAGAAAGAAGAGAAAGAAGAGAAAGAAAGGAGAGAGAGAAAGGAGAGAGAGAGAGAAAGGAGAGAAAGAAAGGAAAGAGAGAAAGGAGAGAGAGAGAGAAAGGAGAGAAAGAAAGGAGAGAGAAAGGAGTGAGAGAAAGGAGAGAGAGGAAGGAGAGAGAGAGAGCTCACAGCTGATGTCCGGCTCCTCCCCTCAGTGCATAATTAAATTATAATTCTAAATATATTATAAATAAATTAAAAAAAAACATTCTTTACCAAGACTAGAACTTACGACCTCATGCTTCTTAAACGAGCACTCTATCCACTAGTCTACTGCTTCTAATGATAAAGATAGGCGAATTTTGTAATCTTGACTTCTGCATTGCTGAAGTCTCTGCTGACCACGCGATTCACTTCATTGCTACGTGGAGCTGATCAGAGCACTCGTGTTCTGTAGCAGAGCTGACAGTATCATGTGGATTGCGTCGGACCTGGAGGGGTATTTGTGGGTTAATAAAGGGGTGAAAGAGGGTGATTTTTTGTCTTTTATTCCAAATAAAGTATTTTTCGTTGTGTGTGTTTATTTACTTTCACTTTAAGTTTACTCATGGAAGGTATCTCGGGGAGACGCCTGGCATGATTAAACTCATTATTACTCTGATTGCCACCGCACCAGGGCAATTCGGGATGAGCTGGGTAGAGTCCCCCGGGAGAGTCGCATCTAATGGATGCAGCTATTCCGGCCGGCTGCTGGGTGATATTGTTAGGCTGGAGGGCTCCCGATAACGTGGTTCTCTCCATCCTGACAATACCAGCCTCCAGCCGTGTGGCTTTATCCTGGCTGGTATCAAATATCGGGGGGAACCGCATTTTTTTTTTAAATTTATTTATTTAACTGCACAATATAATTAAAAATAAAATAATTAAAAAAAAAATTAAATTCTTGACCGGGACTGGAACTAACAACCTCATGCTTCATATGCAAGCACCCAATCAACTGAGATATTACCTCAATTGATAAACATAGGCCGATTTTGTGAACTTGAAGCCTCAAGTGCTGACTGAAGTCTCTGCTGACAGTGCGATTCACTTCATTGCTACGTGGAGCTGATACAGCGCGATGGTGTTCTACAGTGCTGCTACATCTTCAGGGAGCAGAGCTGACAGTGTCGTGTGGATTACACCGGACCTGGAGAGGTATTTGTGGGTTAATAAAGGGTGAAAGGGGGGGTTGTCTTTTTTTCCAAATAAAGGATTTTTTGGTGTGTGTGATTCTTTACTGTCACTTTAAGTTTAATCATGGAAGGTGTCTCGGGGAGACGCCTGGCATGATTAAACTCATTATTACCCCGATTGCCACCGCACCAGGGCAATTCGGGATGAGCTGGGTAGAGTCCCCGGGACAGTGGCATCTAATAGATGCGGCTATTCCGGCCGGCTGCTGGGTGATATTGTTAGGGTGGTGGGCTCCCGATAACGTGGTACTCTCCATCCTGAAAATACCAGCCTCCAGCCGTGCGGCTTTATCCTGGCTGGTATCAAATATGGGGGAATCGCATTTTTTTTATTATTATTTATTTATTTATTTTACTGCACGATATAGACCCGCCCACCTGCGGCTGTGATTGGTTGCAGTGACAAAGCTGTCACTCAGCTTGGGGACGTGTCTGACTGCAACCAATCATGGGAGCCGGTGGGCGGGGAAAGACGGAATAACTAATTGACTAATGAAGCGGTAGCCATTTTCTAAAGAGGAAAAGACACAGCAGATTTGTGACAGCGTGCAGCGAGGCGCCCGTGATCGATGAGTAGGAAAGGGAGAGAGAGTGTGCTGGGGACGCAGGACGCATGCAGATAGCAACATGTGCACATAGCCTTACTGTGAAAAGCCACGTTTATGGTGATCAAACTGTTCTCAAACGTAACTCGAACTGTCGAGCTTTTAGCAAAAAGCTCAAGTTCGAGTTCGATCTCGAGCACCCCCCAAAATCACTCGAACATGAAATTGGCAAACCTCTAACATCGCTTAACTCTACTTAAAACATTCTGTCTCTCATTATTCTGGCATTTGGCCATATAAATAATTTTGATTCCTAATTGACCTAAACGGGAAAGGTTATTCTGATTTCATGTCATATAGTTAGAAAAATATGCATATGTATATTTCTATATAGTGTATGTAAACATCTGGTTTGAACTGTAGATAGAAAAATAGATAGAATAGAATAGATATACAGTCATGGCCAAAGGTTTTGAGAATGCTACAAATATTAATTTTTACAAAGTCTACTGCTTAAATTTTTCTAATGGCAATTTGCATATACTCCAGAATGTCATAAAGAGTGATCAGCTTAACAGCAATTACTTGCAAAGTCAATATTGGCTAAGAAAATGAACTTCAACCCTCAAAACACATTTCAACATCATTGCATTCCTGCCTTAAAAGGAGCAGCTAACATTGTTTTAGTGATTGTTCCATTAACACAGGTGTGGGTGTTGATGAGGACAGGGCTGGCGAACAATCAGTCAAAAATAAGACACTGTCTCTATTTGACCAATTTATAAGAAAGCAAAGTTCCCACAGAGGTTCAATGTAGTCCAGTGCTTCCCATGACGTTCTCCGACTCCGTCAATCAAAGTTCTAAGGTTCCATAGGCTTTGAACAACAGCCACTCCCGGCTCACACTGTGCTCCACCAGAACCGGAAGATTGACTGTTCACTCTTCAGTGTATCAGAGCAGAGGTAGCTGTTAGCCGGAGCTGGTGCTTGCTCACAGTCGTCACTGTTTACTGAGCTGAAACAAAAGCTGTACTAGCAAGCTCTGAAATCTGAAGGCCACCAAGAGGTATAAAGTTAATTTCATGTAGCTGTAGAACTAACAAAATTAAGACTGAATCTTTAGCTTAATAATTTTTGGACACGTGACAAGTTCCTTTTTAAATTTCCTCTACATGCTGCCCCTTTTCATATTGGACCCCATCTTCACATTGTCCCCTCCCACTATATCCCCCTTATACTTAACAATCTTTATACTTTGCACCCTCTTACTATAACTTTCTCTGCATTGTCACCTTCTTGCTGCTTCTTCTCTATACGGCCCCCATACTACTATGTCTCTACAATATGACCCCTCACACTTTCCCTCAACTATATTTTCGCCTTACACATTTCTTATCCACTCACCCCACCACATTGTCTCCTCACAATCCACCTCAAGCTATAGGCCACGTCTCACTAAGCGACATCGCTGCTAAGTCATGGTTTTTGTGATGCAACAGCGATCTTACTAGCGATGTCACTGTGTGTGACATCCAGCAACGACCTGGCCCCTGCTGTGAAGTCGCCGGTCATTGCTGAATGTCCTGGACCATGACACATGCGACAGAAAACTCCTCCCCAGGCCCTGCCAGGTCACCCCCTATAACACCACCGGTGTTCCCCGGTGTCCCACGGTACCTGTGCAGCATTGATCCCCCCACGGCCCTCTCCTTCACAATAGACGCTGCCGCATGCACAGATCGGCTGTCAGCTCAGCTTCCTGTGTTCAGACACAGTGAGTGGTGGTTATGCGTCTGTAAGCTAAATGGGCGGCACGGTGGCTCAGTGGTTAGCACTGCAGTCTTGCAGCACTGAGGTCCTGGGTTCAATTCTCACCAAGCACACCATCTGCAAGGAGTTTGTATGTTCTCCCCGTGTTTGCATGGGTTTCCTCCCACACTCCAAAGACATACAGCACTATGGAATTAATAACGCTATATAAATGAATAAATTATTGTTATTACTGCAATGCCCTGCTCATGAGGTAAGGAACATAATTGATCAGGAGAGCTATATACTACATTTCCAAATGGAGGGATTTGCTTTTATAGTTTCCCTGCTGAATGACTACCAAACATGAGAGTCCATTATACACCACAAGAAAACACATCTAAATAGCGAGCTCTGTTGTTAAGTATTCATTCAGCTGGATAACTGGACTTAAAGGGGTATTCCATCTCCAAGATCCTATCCCCAATATATAGTAGGTGGAATAGCAATAATATCAGCAAATACCAATATTTGGAAATGTAGAATAGTTCTCCTGATTAGGCATGCCCTTACCTCATAAGCAGGGCATTACAGCTTTGGTAGCAACCATTACGACATGGACTCTGCTGCTGTGGACCCGGGGAGAGTGAGTGCAGATTCATTGCACCCACACTCCTCACATGCAGGGTCTGCACTCCTAGAAAATGGGGGATACGTTCCCTGAGTGTCTCCCCCCCATATTCTAGACGGTCCAGAGTCGTCGTGGGACCCCTTTATTTTTTTTCTTACAATAAATTGGTGAAAGAGGAAATGTTTTGGGGACTGTTTTTTCAAATAAATTTCTTTTGTCGATTTTTTTTTGTTAGTACTGACAGTTTATGATGTTGGGTATCTAATAGACGCCATGACATCACAAACTGCTGGGGTTCATGTCAGGTGACCTTACAGCTAGTATCAACCCGATTTATTACCCCGTTTGCCACTGCACCAGGGCACGGGATGAGCTGGGGTGAAGCGCCAGGATTGGCGCATCTAGTGGATGCGCCACGTCTGGGGTGCCTGCGGCCTGCTATTTTTAGGCTGTGAAGGCCCAATAACTATGGACCTTCCCACCCTGAGAATACCAGACCACAGCTGTCCGCGTTACCTTGGCTGGTGATCCAATTTGGGGGGGACCCTACTTTTTTTGTGTAATTATTAATATTTATAAAATAATTATAAAAAAAGAGCCTGGGGGGACCTCCACATTGGATCCCCAACCACGGTAAAGCTGCCAGCTGTGGTTTTCAGGCTACAGCCGTCTGCTTTACCTTAGCTGGCTATCAAAAATGGGGGGACCCAACGTCATTTTTTTTTAACTATTGTTTAAATAGAAAAAAATAATGGGCTTCCCTGTATTTTGATTGCCAACCAAGGTAACGGCAGGCAGATGGGGGTGGCAACCCATAGCTGTCTGCTTTATCTGCGCTGAGAATCAAAAATACCGTGGAGCGCTACGTCATTTTTTTTAAAGATTTATTTTTACAGCACTGTGATGTCCAGCAATCAAAATACAGGGAAGCCCATTTTGTTTTTAGTTATTTAAATAAATAATTTAAAAAAATATATATGGGCTCCCGCTGCATTTTTTGTATTGCTGGCTAAGGGTAATCCAAGCAGCTACTGGCTGCTAACCCCCGCTGCTTGGTGTTACCTTCACTGGCAATGGAAAATCCAGAGAAGCATTTTTTATTTTTTTTGCCAAAAAACTACAAAAAAAAGACGTGAGCTTCGCCATATTTTTGTATGCTAGCCAGGTATAGCAGGCAGGTGCTGGAAGAGTTGGATACAGCCCCAACCTGTGCTGCAGATTCCAATCCCCAGCTGCCTAGTTGTACCTGGCTGGACACAAAAATGGGGCGAAGCCTACGTCATTTTTTTTCTAATTATTTCATGAAATTCATGAAATAATAAAAAAAGGGCTTCCCTTTATTTTTGGTTGCCAGCCGGGTACAAATAGGCAACTGGGGGTTGGGGGCAGCCGTACCTGCCTGCTGTACCTGGCTAGCATACAAAAATATGGCGAAGCCCACATAATTTTTTCAGGGGGAAAAAAACTTCTGCATACAGTCCTAGATGGAGTATGTTGAGCCTTGTAGTTCTGCAGCTGCTGTCTGTCTGTATGGAGAAGAGCAGACAGCAACTGCAGAACTACAAGGCTCAGCATACTCCATCCAGGACTGTATGCAGAAGTTTTTTGCCCACCAAAAAAATGACGTGGGCTTCGCCATATTTTTGTATGCTAGCCAGGTACAGCAGGCAGCCACGGGCTGCCTCCAACCCCCAGTTGCCTATTTGTACCCGGCTGGGAACCAAAAATATAGGGAAGCCCGTTTTTTTTAATTATTTCACTTATTTCATAAAATAATTAAAAAACAAATGACGTGGGCTTTGCCCCAATTTTGTGTCCAGCCGGGTACAACTAGGCAGCTGGGGATTGGAATCCGCAGCACAGGTTAGCACGAGGTTTCTGGGCGCCTCTGCTGTGAATTGCAGTCCGCAGCCGCCCCAGAAAATGGCGCTTTCATAGAAGCGCCATCATCTGGCGCTGTATCCAACTCTTCCAACAGCCCTGAAGCCGGGTGGCTTGTTGGGTAATAATGAGTTAATACTAGCTTTGTTTTACTAGCTAGTATTAAGCCAGAGATTCTTAATGTCAGGCACGTTTGACCCGGCCATTAAGAATCTCTAATAAAGGGTTAAAAAAAGACACCACACAGAGAAAAAATACTTTAATAGAAATAAATACACAGACACATTAGAGACTCCATCTTTATTACCCCCTGTCAGCCCTCCACGATCCATGGTCTTCTGTCTTTCTTGTTCAACAAATGCAGCTCTGCTCCATCACTGCTGCATGGGGGAAGACGCTGCTTCCCGTGCAGCCTTCACTCCGTGAAGGCTGCACGGGAAGCAGCGTGCAGCCTTCACTCCGTGAGTGATCAGTGCTGCTAGCTGTCAGCGGTAACAGCGGTAACGCTGACAGATGCGTTACCATAGCAACGGTGCTCCCGGAGCCGTGGTTAGCGGTGATGTCACCGCTAACTGCGTTGCTATGGCAACGGTGATCTCCGTTAATGACCGGCTGTGTCAGCCGGTCCCTAACGGAACGGGGAGTCGACCGTGTGCTAGAGCATGTCGCCGGTACACGGCGATACACAAATGTGCACCGTGTACCGGAGAGTGCAATGACAGGTCCTACATGACGCGTCATAGTCATGTGACCAGTCTGTAGCCAATGAGATAATAGCCACGTGACTGGTCACATGGCTATTTTGACGTCACTATAGGTCCTGCATCACTGCTGGCAGTGCTGGTCACCGGGAGGATTCAGCGATCATCGGATGGATTAGCGGCAAGAGACAGAGTGCAGAAGGGATCGCGGGGACCGGTAAGTGTTATGGCAATGTTTATTAACTGAATGTGTACAATTATAATGCGTTTTTATGTGTTTGTGATTGCCTCCCATTATATCCTATTGGTTCGAGTTTGGTTCGTCGAACGTTCGCCGAACTGAACTCGAACGAGACCTCCGTTCGACGAACCGAACTCGAGCCGAACCACGGCCGGTTCGCTCATCTCTACTTACCAGCGATCCTTATCAGGTCGCATCGTTTTTGGGATCCCTGATAAGTCGCTAAATATGACGGGGGATTATCCCTTCACAAATCCCTCCACCCCATTTAAAGCTTCTCTATATCTTTTACTCCATTGAAGGGCTTACCCAATTGCCAGCGCAGGAGCAGTGATTACTCCTTTGTCATGTAAGTGTGACTTCAGCAGCATGATCAGATGACATGATCACACTGTTGAAATCACCCTGACCCCTGATGCGCCGATGGTCAGAGCTTCAGTTGTACTCTTGCCTGAGAGACATGAGTAGAATTGAGTGCAGGGATCCGGCATGTTACATGTTCTCCACACAGAGCATGGCAAACTCCTACTCACAGGGGGCATAAAAATGCTTCTGCCTGGAATTCCTCATGTAATGTTGTGTTAGGTGACCCTACAGAACCCCCTGATAGCTGTGCCCAGGGCAAATGCCTTGCCCGGTTTCTAATTGAAAACTTGTTAAAAAAGAAATGACTCAATAATTACAAGTCATTCAAGTAGTGGACGTCAGAAAAATATTTCTTATTTACTAGCTCTTACTGCAGTTACTATGTTCATACCTGTCTCTTGTGTAAATGTGATTTCTTCGGATACCAAGTCCAGGAATTTTGGGGTTACTGGTTCATCACTGATTAAAATGTTGGAGTTTATAGCTATAGTATAAGGGCTGATATAAAATTATGTTCCAAATACAAATATGTAGAAATAGTGTGTAAAATTTTATTTGATCTACTGCTGCAATACAATGCTTTACTGCAGAAATTACTGCACTTCTTACAGAGAAATGTGGCGCCCTGGACAAGCCAGGTCGTCACAGAACAACACCTACACACCCCACACTCCCGGTCAGCACACCAAAGTCAGACAGAAAGCCTTGTTGCCTTCCTCCAGGGGCTGATGTTCACACCAGGGGGGTAGGCCAGGCAGTTGGTCCCGCCCACCGAGGAGTTCACAGTCCTGGAGGCGGGAAAAGTAAGGCAGATAGAGTTTGGAGGTGAAAGTGAGAGGAAGGAAAGTAGCAGTTGAGCAGCCTGAAGTTGGTCCGGGTGTGTGGCCCGGACGGATCAGCAAGGTTGGCAGACGGTGGTGACCATCTGCAGGAGTGGCCTATTGGAGCTTGCCGTAAGGACCGTGGATGGGCGGTGGCCCGGCGGTACCGGACCGGTACGCAAAGAGAAGCCAGCACCATCTGGCAGGGGCTTACGGACCTCGGCAAGGCTAGGAGTCGCCGTGAATTTGCCAAATCCATTAGCGAAGGGAACCTCCTGGGTTTCCCAGCAGCCAAGTCCTGACAGAAGGCAACAGTCCAACCGAGAGAGGGAAACACAGTCACCGCCAAGGCTAAAGTTCCCAGGGCCAGAGCCTGCGGGCAAAAGGGGCTCCTTCAGCACCCATCCAAGCTGGGGAGTGGGTTACCGGTGGGAACCCATTGGAACCGTACACGTTACACAGGTGCAGGGAAAGGCAGTCACCATCAACCTGCCGGGAGGAGAAACACCGCAGCCGTCTGTGGGACCCGTCCATCCAGCCATGGGTTTTACCGAGAACTGTGTCCTCATCATTGGCTGAGTGAGTACCACCGTGCCGTGCGGCACAGCGCTGCCCCCGCGACCCTGCACCTCGCCAGGCCCCGTATCCCGCCTGCCATCCATCCCTACCCCATCACCGGGCCCCGGGACAACCAACCCCCCCTACCCACGGAGGGGAGAACTAACATCCAGGCTGCTCCCTGTCATCGCTCCCGGGATCCCCGTCCAGAGCAGCGGTGGTGTCACCAATATCACCACAACCGTGGGTGGCGTCACGGACAATATCCAATCCCCACAATCAATCCCCACTTTTTTCACTCATGGGCGAGGAACGCTGCTCGAGTCCCCGGGATCCGGCCCACCGCTCGAGCCACCACCGAGCAGCGGCAGCAGCAGCCGGACCCGAGCAGTGGGAGAGCGCAGCGTCCCCTCCTCCGCCCGCGACAGAATGGTGCAGGTTCAAAAAAGAGCTGTAAAAAGTATTATTAGAAGGTTTCTCCAAATACAATGGCATAAAAAACAGATCAAATAAAAGTAATTTACTAAAATGGAATAGCTTATGTTGCCTGAATATGGGAAAATAATTTCCTGGACAGGGAAAAAACATCTAAAAGTCTGATCAAGAAGACATTTCATAAGTGACCAAATTAAGATGGAATTAATTTGGTATTTTAATTTAATTAAGTAAATTTCATATGACCTATGCACAGTAATTTCCATAAATCCATGTTATACATGCTCAGTGAAAATACAATGTAGTTCATAAAATAACAGTAGATTGGTGAATAGTAGAAATAATCAATTTATTTGAAATTCGAAATCTCCAGATTTGATTTATTTTTCCCCCAAAAATTTAAGTTGCAGTAAATCGATTCACTGTAGATCGCAGTACCGCAAAACCTTTCATTTTCAGAAAAGATGTGTGCACTAGTGATGGTGAACCTGCCGATATCTAGAATTGGCGCGTCCAATCGGATTTGATAAAAAAAGATTGGGACCGGAATTAATTCCGGATATCTATTCAGATGTTGATCCCTATATAAGTCTATGGGGACCCAAATCATGTACTTTAAAGTGGTGGTAGAAAGGATAGGGGGATTAGAGCCGGCGCGTTATACTTACCAAGTCTCCCACATGACTGAAACACTACTTCCAAGATCGCTCATTACCCTCATGCATATTCACTGCTTCCCCAGCCCCCTGGTAGTCCCAGCGTCTCTGCTAGGTTGCAGTCAAACCGCGCCCCCACCCTGTGTGACAGCATGTCTGACTGCTTAGAATCACACACGCGGCCTGTGTCCCTATAGTGGTGTAATAATAAATAAATAAATTGGCATAGGGTCCCCCCTTATTATGATATCCAGCACAGAAAAAGCATACGGCTACAGGTTGCACCCCCCCAGCCATGTGTTTATCTTGCCTGTGTATCAAAATAAGAAGGACCCCATGGGGATTTTTTTAATTACTTGAATGAATAATTTTAAAGACTGGCGTGCAGTTTCCCCAACCTAGATAAAGCATATAGCTGGGGCTGGTATTCTCAGACTGGGGAAGTCTATGGTTAATGGGTTCCCACCAGCATAAAAATAGCAGTCCACAGCCACCATCCACTAGATGCAACAATTCCAGCACTTTACCAAGCTCAGCCCGATTGTCCTGAGACCCACCTCCATTACTAATCTGTAAATGAAAATAAATAAACACAAACACCGAAAAATCCTTTATTTGAAATAAAATATAAAAAATGCCACCCTCTTTCACCCCTTTACTAACCCCAAACACCCAGTTCCGATGAAATCCACTTGAGATCCCATGATGATTTCAGCTATGCTACATACATACTGAAGTCACAGTGCGAGCATAGAACATGTCTGCATGCTGTGGCTTCAGGCAGAGACTGACTTAGTTGCAGCTGTGAAAGGTGACTTCACTCATGTTATCTGCGGTTATAGCAGGAGGTCCACGATACCCCACCTGTGACTGCAGGTAAATTGACCAGAACTGGCGCAACTAATGTGATGCGCTACTTCTAGTGTAGCAGCAGGATGGGTTTTTTAGGCTGTGAGAGGTACAATAACCATAAACCTTCCCAGCATGATAGTATCAGCCTGCAGTTGTCTGCCTTACCTTTTGTAGTTATCAAAAATGGGGGGGGCATGTTTTTTCATTTAATTAGTTATTTATTTGGCTGAATAGCTGAACTATCTATCTCTCTATTTATCTCTCTGTCTGTCTGTCTGTCTGTCTGTCTAGCCATCCATCTAGCTATACAGTATATCTATGTATCATCTATCTATCTTTGTGATATGATGAAAAGAAGGCATGTACAGTATATAGCAAAGGATCATCATAAAAATAGTTTTATTAGAATAACAACAACATACAGAGAAAAATAAGCTAAAAACAATTATAAAGGCACAAAGGCCACAATGTGAACAAGAACGAAGCTGTATATGAAATAGGCTTACCCAAGAGTCAAATCCTGGAAAAAGGTAGTTAAATCTTCTAAGAGCTTAAATATAGCAATGCAAGAAAACTATGCATGAAAGTGCACATAATGCTGAATGAATATGTTAACACATGCAAATAGGCTGTAATGTCTGCATGTGGCTATAATAAAAACTAAGTGCCACATCCCTGGTTGTAATATGTAAATGTTGTGATAGTTTTAAATACATATCACCAAACATGGTACTTACATGTTGTTAGTATAGAGTTTCTCAAAGACAAGTGTGGAGAAAAATATATAATATGATCATGTTATACGTATATATTCCATACAATGTCTAAGTTCTAAAAAACACCTTACCAGCACAATCAATACAGCAATACCGACAAAATAAAGCATTTAGTACTGGATAATCCAGGAAAATAACAAATCTTAGGAAAATGGGGTGAATTCCTATGTGTATTCGCCACTACTCAAACGGCTTCTTCAGGGGCACATATAGCACTGAATTTCCCAGCTTGTAATTCTTATAGACATAGGTTGATTACCTTGAGTAATCAAGGTATCGCACAGCCTCATAGAAACATGATGTCACTGTTGGAGAGCGTGCATACGCAAGACCCTACATTCAATTTCTACAGTGTGTGAGTTACAAGAAAATGGTGCATTCCACATCGTGTAGACCATGGGAAAATAGCATTAACTTGTGCATGCGCACCATGTCAAGATAATACACAAATCATATACTAATTCAATAGCAGTGCACCAATATACAGTAAGTTTGTGCAGCGTGTAGGCTACAAGATAATAGTGCGGTCCACATCGTATAGATGATGTGAAAATGGTGTTATCATGCACATGTGCTCCATGTCAAGATGATACACACATCGGCTACTAATTAAATAGCAACACAACAATATAAAGACATAAATCGGAACCAGATGAAAATGTAAAATTATTCCCCTTAGAGGACCTGAACCTACAATTGTCTCATCGCTTATACTATACACAGCAATGCCACAGTATTGCTGCTTCTTATAGTAAAAATCTTGGTCTGTTTTGAAGCTCATCTTTGTGATAAAATGCACAGAGGACTTCAACCAATCCTGTATCATGAGGGCGCCAATTGCCAAATAGCATGATGCACCCCCATGCTGGCGTACCGTTAATGTCGTTGTCAATTTGACAGGTTAAAACTCTCAGACAGGACCTGGCAGTGTGTCTAAGCCATTATTGACCGGCTATGATTTGGGCTCACCCTGCAAGCCTGTGACACACCCCAGGGCTTTAGGGTACTCGGTCCAGAGCTGTAATTTACTGGGATAGTTCACTGGGTGGCGGTTGCCCAGTTCCGTGACCCTGGGGGTCACTTAAAAGGGGATTTGTACAAGGGAAAAATAAAAATAAAATGTTTTTCGTGACTCCACTTGCGGTATGCGGCTATATGGGGAAAGCTGCCGCTACAAAGTCTCTCTCTGTTGGGGCTGGTGGTATTGGGCAGCTTAGGTGTGATGGCTTTCCGCAAGTAGAGCTAGGCCCCAAGGGAGGATGATGGTGGTTGTAGTATGTAGATGTAGAGATGCAGAAAGAATTCAGACAACACTGGTGCTGCGGTTTAACTTGTGCTTTACTCACTGGTTTGGAATTGCTGCAACCCGGTTTGCGCTGGTATTTACCAATCCGGTATTCCCTTTGTTCGAGTGCCAGCGTAGTGAACTGGGGAGCTTTACTTCCATTCACCCTTTTGTAGTTGGTGGGTCCCTGTGGCTTGGATCGTTTTTGGGGTCCCCTCCTGTTATCTCCATCCTAGCCTGTATGGCAGCTTGAACCTCTCTTGGGTCAGACCTCTGTCTCCGTTCCCAGGTTCCCTCTCTGCTGCTGTGCCCCGGACACTAACGTCGGTAAGGTCCTTGATGGTCCCCTCACTGGGCAGATTGTTATCAGGTGAGCCTGAAGTGTCTTCCTGAACTAGGGCTCTGTACCCCGTCTGTGCTTGGTCCAGTGAGTACTCTCACTATACCCTTCCTGGCAACCGTACTCCTTTTACTCAGTAGCCACTTTACACTTTCCATCAGCACGTTAACTTCTGACTAACTATCTGTCTGTCTTTTCACTATCTGACAAGATGTCCGACTTCTATCAACTTCACTGACTAGCCTCTCCTCCTCCCAGGTTTCTGACTAGTGGATTGGATGAGTCCCAACCAATAGGCGGCCATCCCTCAGGTCCATCTCAAGCCTGTCACCCAGTCTGGGAAAAAGGGCGTGTATTAGTGTGTGTGTGTTGTGGTGTTACCGGCACTGATCTTCCAGGAATCTGGGGTTAGATGTAGTACCCTGGGGCACCTGACACTCAGGGGCGCCACACCTGCTCTGTACACACACTACCAAATTGTGTCGTACATGTATGGAAACTGTCGGTAAGGGGTTAAAAAAACAAAAGATATATGGCTTGCCAATCTTACAAGACAGGAAGCACGCTACCTCTGACACACAAGCCTTGGTCTCAGGATTTTTCTTTAAAAGCTAAATTAGGGCAGAAAGTAATTTAACTGCCCTACTTGATTGCACTGTGAAGAATAAGGAAAAACGATACATTTAAGGTCCCATTTCTGGAGTATATCATAAATCAATCACTTCACACTCACATGGGCTCATTCCTAACACATGAATTTATCTATTATTATTCACAGACTGATATTACCACTTCTTTTTTCAATGTTGTACATAGCTGCAGTGGTATACCACAATCAGATTTAGCCCTTTTTCTATCTATTGAGTTGTGTGCTCTGACTTTCAATCTCTAGGCTGCAAAATCCTACAATGGCACTGCTTGGCTAGCCCTCATCTTTTATAGTAGCTGTGATAATATCCCCTGATTGGCTGCACTAGAGCATGTAATGTGATAGCTGCAAGGCATTAATAAGGAAGCCCACTTATCTGTGCTTCACATCAATAGCCCACTCTGTCTTCTGAAGTCCTCAGCAATGTGTGAAATGCCAGATATTTTTTATTTGTGATCTACTGAAATGGAATCACAAGGGTTTGAAGTTGTTGGGTCCTGCAAATGGCATCAAAGTTGATCTGCAACTGATCAATCTGCTCATTTCTATGTAAATCAGTGTTCCCAAAACTCCAGTCCTCACGACCCTCCAACATGATCATGATTTTAAGATTTTCTTAGTATTGTAAAGGTGATGGAATTATTATCATGTCATCTGAAATTACCATAGGACTTTTCACTTGTGCAATATTAACTAAATCCTGAAAACTTGATCTGTTGAGGGCCATGAGGATGGAAATTTGGAAGTAATGATATATACGTGATTAAGAGATTAGCAAAATCTTCTGAAATGTTTGTTTTTATACAGCATTTATTACTGCCCTTAATGACAAATACAGTAATTCAGATTGAGTTTGGCACATATATCCGCATACAATATTACCAATAATAAAATGTAAATAATTACTTTTTTTCCCTCAATTTTTTTAAATTTGGCCTGTGTGTGTGTGTATTACTATGGGGTAATAATTCTGGAATGCCTCCACAGATCTCAGTGACATTGTTTTTTTTCATGACACAATTTGTGGTAGTGGTACATTTAGGAAGTTATGATTTCCATTTATTTATGAAAATATCAAAAATTTGACAAATTTAAAAAATCTTTAATTTTAGAAATTTGAATTTTTATGCATTTAAAACATGTTATATTACACCTTAAATTAATTAAAAAAAGTTAATAAAAAACATTTACTACATGTCTGCTTTATAATAGCATCATTTTTTAAAATACTTTTTTTGTTGGGATGTTAAAAGGAAGAAAAGTTTAGCAGCCGTTTCTAATTTGTTTACTAAATTTACAAAACCTATATATTTAGGGAGCACTTCACTTTTACGTCAGGGTCACGCTAGCGTATAGCATCCGATATGATATGCTAATGATCCTCGGCTCAAACTCTGCTGTGAGGGAAAGCCAAGTGTCATTTACTGTGCTCCGATTCTCTTGCATGCAAGAGTCAGATCATAGGTGTGGAGAAGAGGGAAACATTAATCTCTGTCTCTGTCTCTGTGTTTATTGTACTGCACTTGGATGTCATCTAAGTGCAGTCCGATATTGCCTATGCATTCATAGGCTTGTATGAATGCGTGTGATCTAATACACACTGCCTAATGAATCATGCTGTGATTCTTTTCTCATGCTGATTCAGCTGAGGAAAAAAAATCACAGATCTACTCTGCCTTGTTTAATTAATTGGTGAGACTATAATGCAATGATTTTCTCATATTGAACTCCTCCATATTATCCACCAGTGTGAGCGTACCCTTAAAGTGACTTTCATTCAAAAGGTTTGCAAACACTTTAGGTGCCTCCAAAGACTGTATGCAAACAAGAAAAAAAGGGGAAAAAATATTTTGTTTACTAAAATGTTGCTTTAGCCAAAAATATTTAATGTTCACAAGGTTAAAAAGGTACAGAAATACTCAATATGTGGTTGGAAATTACTGTTTGTGCACCTAGCAGGGCTCCGAATAGAAGGAGCACCATTTAACTATGGCAGCTCATTTTTTGGTAGACTAAATTGCAGATACCATGTCACATTTGCTGAGCTCCCGAGGTGCTAAAACAGTAAAATCCTCCCCCATCAAAGAGACATCATTATTTAAACTACAGCCCTTGAGGACTTTTTTAGGTGTGGGATGAGCATGTTGAGGCCACCAGATCTTCAAAGACATTTAAAATATTAAAAATGGAATGTTATGTTTTTGCACGAATATGTTGATTTAGCCCCAAATTTCTCATTTTGACAAGGTTGAAGGGAGAAAATGAACCACACAATTTGCAATTTCTGTAGAGTATGTTGATACCCGATATGTGGTCAAAAACTACAGCTGGACTCAAAAAGGAAAAGAAAAGAGCACCCTTTGAGTTTTAGAGCACAATTTTTGCTTGAACAGACTGTGGACACCGTGTCACATCAGGAGAACCTTTGAGATGCTTAAACAGCAGAAACACTCAAAAGTGACTCCATTTTGTAAACTACCCCTGTTGAGGAATTAATCTAGGATTGTGCTGATCATTTTAAACCCACAGGTGATTTAGAAAAGTGTATAGCATTGCGACATGAAAATGAAAAAATACATTCAGTCATATGAAAATGTTTTGGCACCCCTAT
Source organism: Anomaloglossus baeobatrachus (assembly GCF_048569485.1). NCBI lineage: Eukaryota > Metazoa > Chordata > Amphibia > Anura > Aromobatidae > Anomaloglossus > Anomaloglossus baeobatrachus. The sequence goes on from NC_134358.1 coordinate 201,919,674, forward strand.
TAATGTTAACCTTTTTTCTTTACAACAATTTGGGTTTTTGCAACAGCTATTTCAGTTTCATATATCTAATAACTGATGGACTGAGTAATATTTCTGGATTGAAATGAGGTTTATTGTACTAACAGAAAATGTGCAATCCGCATTTAAACAAAATTTGACCGGTGCAAAAGTTTGGGCACCCTTATCAATTTCTTGATTTGAACACTCCTAACTACTTTTTACTGACTTACTAAAACACTAAATTGGTTTTGTAACCTCATTGAGCTTTGAACTTCATAGGCAGGTGTATCCAATCATGAGAAAAGGTATTTAAGGTGGCCACTTGCAAGTTGTTCTCCTATTTGAATCTCCTATGAAGAGTGGCATCATGGGCTTCTCAAAACAACTCTCAAATGATCTGAAAACAAAGATTATTCAACATAGTTGTTCAGGGGAAGGATACAAAAAGTTGTCTCAGAGATTTAAACTGTCAGTTTCCACTGTGAGGAACATAGAAAGGAAATGGAAGAATACCTGTACAGTTCTTGTTAAGCCCAGAAGTGGCAGGCCAAGAAAAATATCAGAAAGGCAGAGAAGAAGAATGGTGAGAACAGTCAAGGACAATCTAGAGACCACCTCCAAAGACCTGCAGCATCATCTTGCTGCAGATGGTGTCAATGTGCATCGGTCAACAATACAGCGCACTTTGCACAAGGAGAAGCTGTATGGGAGAGTGATGCGAAAGAAGCTGTTTCTGCAAGCACGCCACAAACAGAGTCGCCTGAGCTATGCAAAAGCACATTTGGACAAGCCAGTTACATTTTGGAAGAAGGTCCTGTGGACTGATAAAACAAAGATTGACTTGTTTGGTCATACAAAAAGGCATTATGCATGGAGGCAAAAAAACACGGTATTCCAAGAAAAGCACTTGCTACCCACAGTAAAATTTGGTGGAGGTTCCATCATGCTTTGGGGCTGTTTGGCCAATGCCGGCACCGGGAATCTTGTTAAAGTTGAGAGTCGCATGGATTCAACTCAGTATCAGCAGATTCTTGACAATAATGTGCAAGAATCAGTGACGAAGTTGAAGTTACGCAGGGGATGGATATTTCAGCAAGACAATGATCCAAAACACCGCTCCAAATCTACTCAGGCATTCATGCAGAGGAACAATTACAATGTGTTGGAATGGCCATCCCAGTCCCCAGACCTGAATATCATTGAACATCTGTGGGATGATTTGAAGCATGCTGTCCATGCTCGGCGACCATCAAACTTAACTGAACTGGAATTGTTTTGTAAACAGGAATGGTGAAATATACCTTCATCCAGGATCCAGGAACTCATTAAAAGCTACAGGAAGCGACTAGAGGCTGTGATTTTTGCAAAAGGAGGATCTACAAAATATTAATGTCACTTTTATGTTGAGGTGCCCATACTTTTGCACCGGTCAAATTTTGTTTAAATGCAGATTGCACATTTTCTGTTAGTACAATAAACCTCATTTCAATCCAGAAATATTACTGAGTCCATCAGTTTTCATATGACTGTATTTGCCACTAAAATGCTGTTTAGCCCAAGGCTTTTAATATTCAAAAGGAATAATAGGAGAAAACAGACCATTTAATATGTTACGCAACTTCTCTTGAGTACAATGATATCTCATAAGTGGCCAGAAACTACTTTTCCACCATAGTGCAAAGCCCAGAAGGGAAGCAGCGCTATATTGGTGTGTAGATTTTGTTGGGATGGTTTTTTGGTGTCATGTCACATCGTCAGAGTCTCCGAGGTACTAGAACAGAAAAAACCTCCATAAGTAACCCAAAGTTACAAATAATACCATCTATATTAATTGATCTAGCGGCTCAGTGTGCATATTGACACCACAGATGTCACACAGAATTTAATATCATTGAGTGGTGAACCAAAAATAATTGCATTTTAAAAAAAAAATTTAGCCCCAGACTTCACATTTTCACGAAGGAAAATGGGTAAAACTGACTACTTAGACAGAATATGTTTTGAACACAGCAGTACCCCAAATGTTGCTCCATAATACTTTTTGGCCATGATGAAGGGCACAGGACGGAAAATGTGCTCTTTGACTTTGGAAGAACAGATTTTCCTGGAATAGTGCGCATACTGCATTTGCTGTGTCTCTATGTGCCAAAACAGCAAAAATTTCACCTCAAGTGACCACATATTGGAATTGACACCCTTCTGGGAATTCGTCTACAGGGGTATTGATGGTTTTTACTCCATGATATGGATTTTCATTGACAGAAAATTAAGAAGAGAGAGTAGTGCTAATCTGAGTGTAGTATGTTAAAAATAGAAAATCAACTGTAGAAAATATTTTTACCTGGCAAATTTGTGCTGTAGGCACAGCTCCAAATGCACAAAAATGGTTTCCAGTGGGTGCCGCCAACCTGGTATATTGAGGAAAAATCCTCCATGGGGAGTTGCAGCAAAACCAGATAAAATAATAAAAAAATATATATAAATAGGGTGCACCGAGTGTGAGGGAAAGAGATAAATCGATCCAATCAGTGCAGATAGATTAAAAGTTGTATCAAAAATATAAACTTTTTATTAAAAAAAAACACTACACTACGCTTTTCGATTGCTTGCAGACTTCATCAGTGTAACCTTATGTTGAGATCGCCCTTTATCTGTTTGTTTTTTTTACTCTATGGGTGTTTTCCCAGAAACAAGCACACAGTTCATGTTCCAGAGTGAATATTGCAAATATACCAGTGTAGTGTCCAATAAATCGGGCCCAGCTTTTGCTTCTGGAAAAACATGTCATGTAAATTGCTACATTACTGACAAACATGGAACAAGAGAAAACGTTTTGGTACAAACATGGAAGACATCACTTTCCCAGAGTTTTGTGATACCGTTTTGTGCTACCGCAACCTTGAAACCCCCTATATTTCCTTTCCCAGATGACAGACCTGAGAAAAGACTTGTTTTTTGTGAATTAAGGTGAAGATTTTTTTGGTAGCATTTTGGTGTACATAACATTTTGGATCACTTTTAAGGCTCAGTTCCCATTTATCCAGTATATTAATTATAAAACAAGCCCTATTGCCATGTTTGACAGGCCAAATGAATAAATCAACAACAGTTCAAGAATTGCTTTTATTTATTTTTTATGCTTTTTTATGCTTTTTACTATGCAATATAAGGGAAAAGATGGCTTTATTCCTCAGATGAGTGCTATTATAGTGATACCAAATTTATTTTGTTTTGGGGGGTTTTTGCTGCTACCACATAATAATAAATAATAAAATATTTTTGTATCACCATATTTTAAAAATTATAATTTTTCTACTATTCACACAACATATTCATGTGAAGGTTTGTTTTTTGCAGTATTAGTTGAAACTACTACGATTTTGGTGTGCATAACATTTTTGATTGCTTTCTTTTACAATTTTTGGGAAGTAAAATGATCAAAAAACATCAATTTTAGAATTGTTTTTTTTAAAACCATTTACCATGTGGTAAAAGTAATACAGTGGCATGTAAATGTTTGAGCACCCCTGATCAAAATTACTGTTATTGTGAACAGTTAGGCAAGTTGAAGATTTAATGATCTCTAAAAGGCATAAAGTTAAAGATGACACACTTTCTTTGTATTTTAGGGAAAAAAAATAAAAAAAAACAATATATATATATATATATATATATACACAGTGCCTTGCGAAAGTATTCGGCTCCCTTGAATTTTTCAACCTTTTCCCATATTTCAGGCTTCAAACATATAGATAAAAGTTTTAATGTTATGGTGAAGAATCAACAACAAGTGGGACACAATTGTTAAGTTGAATGAAATTTATTGCTTATTTTAAACTTTTGTAAAAGATAATAAACTATAAAGTGGGGCGAGCAATATTATTCGGCCCCTTTAAGTTAATACTTTGTAGCACCCCTTTTGCTGCGATTACATCTGCAAGTCACTTCGCTTGTGGTACGTGTTTATTGGTTTTGCAGATCGAGATACTGACATTCTTGCCCATTCTTCCTTTGCAAACAGCTCGAGCTGAGTGAGGTTGGATGGAGAGCGTTTGTGAACAGCAGTTTTCAGCTCTTTCCACAGATTCTCGATTGGAATAGATTGGATTGGATAGGTAATCTTCTCTGATTAGTCTTATTTTCAGCTTTGCCCAACACCTGGTCGTCTAATGGTTAGACGGAGACCTATCTCAAAAACAATAGTGCTATCGTACTTTTTTTGCAATTTTTACGCATTTGGAATTTTTTTTGCTATTTTCCAGTACACTATATGGTTTCACTTAAAAGTACAGCTCGTTCTGCCAAAAATGAGCCCTCACATGAGTATATTGACTGAAAAATAAAAAAGTTACGTCTCTCGGAAGAAGAATGCCGAAAAAAACAAAAAAAATGGAAAGAGCAAAATCGGCCGGTCGTGAAGGGGTTAAAGAATAAAAAAACAATTTACATTTTACTCAAAAATATACCTATAAAGAGAAAAATCTGAAAAACTGAATATTTTGCAGTGGTCCCTTAATTTTTGCCAGAGCTGTATATATATATATATATATATATATATATATATATATATATATATATATATATATATATATGTCATCTTTTACATTTGAGAAATTATAAAAAGGTAAGCTTGGACACCCCTGGACATTTGTGTGCTCGGATAACTTTGACAAAGGCTTCAGACCTTAATTAGCCTGTTATTGTTATGGTTTGTTCACTATCATTGTTAGGAAAGGCCAGGTGATAAAAATCTCACTGTTTAATAAAAACCCAATCTCCTCTAACCTTGTGCCAAAAATCAGCAGCTATGGGATCTTCTAAGCAGCTGCCTAGATAATGAAAATGGTGGAGATGAATGCAGCACACTGAAAACTACACCATCGTCTAGTCTTCACAGTCTGCAACTGTAGTGGGTCAAGAAGTGGAGGTTCTGTGGACTTTGTGGTCTCAAAAAAAGCACAGGCTCGGCAACCCTTGCCACCCAGGTGAACTGCAGACCCGTAATTTCTAATGGCCACAGCCAGAGTTGTAGCTGAAGATGCAGTGCTTGTCATGGTTGCATCATTATGTGTTTGTGCAGGAAGGTGCAACGTACCCTCCTCTTCTTCCTCCTCCACCTCCTCTGTTGAGCTACTCAGCTGCATGCCTCTGGGTTCACACCAAGTGGAATCTACAACCTCATAGTCATCCTCTTTGGTGTCCCACTCCTTACCCTCATCCTCTTCCTGTCTTGACAGCACAGTATGCGCATGCTTCAGGTATCTGAGTCTTAACATTATCACCTCCACCCTATCTCTTTTTAGATGATAAAATGGGATTTTGTGGCTGGACCACAGATTTTGCAATCACTATTTAGATGATGAAATGGCAATTTTTGGTTGGACCACAGATTTTGAAATCTTTATTTAGACAATGAAATTGCAATTTGTGGCTGGATCACAGATTTTGCAATCACTATTTAGTTGATGAAATGGTAATGTTTGGTTGGACCACAAATTTTGCAATCTCTATTTAGATGATGGAATGGCAATTTTTGGCTGGACCACAAAGTTTGCAATCTCTATTTAGATGATGAAATGGCAATTTGTGGCTGGGGCATAGATTTTGCAATCTCTGTTTAGATAATGAAATGGCAATTTTTGGCTGGATCACAGATTTTGCAATCTCTCTGCATCTCAAGTAAATCCCCAGTTAGAATAACACATTAGATTAATGTTGACCTAATTTGCCAATATCAATGGGATCATCTGATAGTCTTCGCCAGATGTTGCCAGGTAAATAAGGATCTGACGTTGAATTTCAAATGACGGATACTTTTGTTCTCCAAACTGGGACCAGAGCTGTGTTGTAGTGACTTTCTCATAGAGAATACAGGAGGGCTCAGTAGATCGCGCTCATCTCTGTATGGGAGAGTAAGACAAGATAGCTGCTTGCTATATAATCAATCGGCAGCTATCGCCTACAGCTATTGCCTAAAGCCATCTAGAATGTACAGAGTATTTTAATCTCTATGAAGAAAAAAATCCCAGCATGCTGCATATGGTCATGTAAAATGACCGAGACTTCAGCAAGTCTATGGGAGCAATAAATAAAATGTCCAACACACAGACTATCTGTATGCTGTCCAAATATTATGGATACATCACCATCATGTAGCATAAAACATTGTAAATGGTCCTCTAAATGATTCTAAAATAATAGTTGCTGAGAACACAAAGGCATTGCATACGGATAGCATACTAATGGTAGGTGAGAAAATAAATCCCATACATATTAAATACAACATGGATTTCCCTCTACCCAACCCTAGAGGGAGCTATGTTTCAAACACTTGTCTACCAGCCTCATGCTACAGGCACTGTTTCCACAAGACCAGTAAGTCATGGAGTCTTCTACTAGGATATTTTTCAAACCAATAAACCAGAAGCTTCCAAAGACATGACATCATCATATGGGCTGTCCCATATTGTTTAAAGGCATAGTACTCTTAAGCCTGCTTTACACGAGACGACCGATTGTGCAATAGCACGATCGATCGAACCCGCCCCCGTCGTTTTTGTGTCACGGGCAATTAGTTGCCTGTGGTGCACAAACTCGTTTAACCCCCGTCACACGTACTTACCTTTCGGACGACCTCGCTGTGGGCGACGAACGTCCACTTCCTGGAGTGGGAGGGACGTTCGGCGTCACAGCGACGTCACACGGCAGCCGGCCAATAGAAGCGGAGGGGCGGAGATGAGCGGGATGTAAATATCCCGCCCACCTCTTCCTTCCACATAGCCGGCAACAGCCGCGGGAGGCAGGTAAGCTGCTGTTCATCGTTCCCGGAGTGTCACACGGGGCAACGTGTGATGCCACGGAAACGATGAACAACCGCCGCCATTTTAATTAAACAATTTTATGAAACCTAGCGACGAGTACACGACTCACGATTTGTGAGCGTTACTGCGTCGCTAGGAGGTGTTACACGAGACAACGTCGTGTACGATGCCGGATGTGCGTCACGAAAACCGTGACCCCGACAATGCATCACACGATCAGTCATCTCGTGTAAAGCCCGCATTAGTGTATGTAAACTTTTGACTTTGCAGAAAGTAATAAGAATGCCCTAAAACATTCTCTCTCATTATTCTGGCATTTGGCAAATATAAATAATTTTGGTTCCTCATTGACCTAAGACGTGGAAGGTTTTTCTGATTTCATGTCAGATAGAGACAAAAACATGTTGTACTCACTACTCACTGTTAGGCTTTCTCCAGATGTACATTTTTCATGTATGTGTTTAAAGATTGGGACCTGTAGTACTGCGAGACTTACTATGGCAGATCTGGCTATCCACATACCTACACCCATGGGTGTAGCTCATATGTTATAATGGTGTCTGTTTGTTTGAAACTTGGTCAGTGGGTGGAGGTTGTTATACCTCTGGAAGGAACCTCTGAGAGAGAGAGAGAGGATTTGCTTGTCCTGACCGTGTCAGTGTGTGGAGGATGCTGAGAACTCCATGAGGATACTTCTATGGAGAAGTTGTATCTGAACCTGTGCAGGCAGACCCACAAGTGAAATGGACTTTAAAACCGTGTTTATGTTCCTTGAAACCGAGAGAGGGCTTATGTTATGTTCTTGGAGAGGGGTTTATGTGTTGCTGAATAAATTTGCTGGACTTTTTTTAAATTCTTTATTTTAGAATGTTTAAAAACTAACAGTATATCAATTAAACATTATCACTTATACCAACATTCATTTTATGTAAATAACAGAGAGAGAGGAAAATAAAGGAATAAAACTAATTAACTAAAAGATAAATAAAACAAATTAACAGGGTAAGAGTAGGCTGGGGGGGTAGAGGTAAAGTAGGCAAGGTGTAGGAATGGAAGGAGGGGTACAGTCCTGACCAGCAAATGTGCATTGTTAGAAAATTAAGAAATAAAACTGAGTATACATTATATAAATATGCGATTTTAACTTTGCACATATGAGCAACAATATCTTAAAGGGAATATGATGGATTCATCTAGTTTTATTGAATTTTGGTATGTATGCCACTTGCTCCAAAATCCAAGAAATTTAATGTTTTTAGAGTGAAAATTATGGATCTTTTCCATTGTATATATGGAGTTTGATTTGTTAAACCACTCCAGTTGAGATGGAGGATCACTATCTTTCCAGTTTATAGCAATAACAATTTTCACGGCATTGAGAAGGTATATTTATTTAGGTTTTGATGGTAAGTATCCAAATTGAGTAGTATTAAGTAGGGGTTAAAATGAGATCTTTGTTGAGTGCATTTCTAAGATCCCAAAAAGATATAATGTTAGAACAAGAGAACCATATGTGGGGTTTTTATACTGGACTTTTTAAGTTAAAGTATTGCTATCGTTACGTCCAAGAACAAGCTGACTGACTAATCACATCACAGTGTTCTATCTGTATTTCTTTCTGGACATATCTGTGTTTTTTCCAGGCTGTATGCTTTTGCAATACTCATGGAGACATGTCCGTTTGTTCCAGCATTACGGATGCAGATTACCAATACAAGCTTGGGTGTCCTTGAAAATCATTAATGCCATCAGAGTGCAGACCATGATTAACATTATAATGGATTGGAGAAGCCATGTAGTTTATTTATTCATACATGAAAATCACTGATGGAACACTGATGATAAAAACTGAGACAGTGACAAAACACTGATGAAACTCAGATCCAAAACACTGATAAGACAAGTAAATAATTGTATTTTGATTACGTGAAGAATCACAGATGTCTAAAGGTCCAGTCACACTAAGCAACTTACCAGCGATCCCAACAACGATAGGGATCGCTGGTAAGTTGCTAGGAGGTTGCTGGTGAGATGTCACACTGCGACGCTCCAGCGATCCCACCAGCAACCTGACCTGGCAGGGATCGCTGGAGCGTTGCTACACGAGTTGCTGGTGAGCTCACCAGCAACTAGTGACCAGCCCCCAGCGCTGCATGGAAGATGCTGCGCTTGGTAACTAAGGTAAATATCGGGTAACCAACCCGATATTTACCTTGGTTACCAGTGCACGGAGCTACACGTGCAGAGAACAGGGAGCAGCGCACACTGAGCGCTGGCTCCCTGCTCTCCTAGTTACAGCACACATCGGGTTAATTACCCGATGTGTGCTGCAGCTAAATGTGCACAGAGCAGGGAGCAGCGCACAATGCTTAGCGCTGGCTCCCTGCTCTCCTAGTTACAGCACACATCGGGTTAATTACCCGATGTGTGCTGCAGCTAAATGTGCACAGACCAGGGAGCAGCGCACAATGCTTAGCGCTGGCTCCCTGCTCTCCTAGTTACAGCACACATCGGGTTAATTACCCGATGTGTGCTGCAGCTAAATGTGCACAGAGCAGGGAGCAGCGCACACTGCTTAGCGCTGGCTCCTTGCTCTCTTAGCTACAGCACACATCGGGTTAATTAACCCGATGTGTCCTGCAGCTACATGTGCACAGAGCAGGAGCCGGCACTGACAGTGAGAGCGGCGGAGGCTGGTAACAAAGGTAAATATCGGGTAACCAAGGACAGGGCTTCTTGGTTACCTGATGTTTACATTGGTTACCAGCCTCCGCAGAAGCCGGCTCCTGCTGCCTGCACATTTAGTTGTTGCTGTCTCGCTGTCACACACAGCGATCTGTGCTTCACAGCAGGACAGCAACAACTAAAAAATGGCCCAGGACATTCAGCAACAACCAACGACCTCACAGCAGGGGCCAGGTTGTTGCTGGATGTCACACACAGCAACATCGCTAGCAACGTCACAAAAGTTGTTCGTTAGCAGCGATGTTGCTAGCGATGTTGCTTAGTGTGACGGGGCCTTAAGCAAGTCATTAAGTTGAATGTTGTCCTGTTCAAGGTAGTAGTGAGCATGATCTTGATCTATATAGATCTTGGCTGGTTCTTAGATGATTAGTAAGTTATGCCCTGTCCAATGAAAAGGGGTTAAAAAGGTACTACAGGAAGATAAAGAATTCCTCTACTGTTTGTGCCCTCATAATCTATAAACATTACATGCACAATGCTGTTCAATATCCTCACACTACCTGTAATTCAGTGTGACACTAGAGATGCTCCTTGGTGGCCCCTTTTTCTTTTGGGATGTTACATCAGGGGCTTTGGCCTGCACCATGATGTTGGTAAAAGCCAGTCCCCTAATAATATCTGCTTCCTTGAACTCCAAGAATAGGTGACAAGGCCACACCTCCACCACACCCCCTGATAGAACAGAAGTAGCTATTAGGGTCCTGGGTGTAAGGCCTCCTTCACGCGTCCATGTTTCTGGTACGTGTGATGTCCGTTTTCACACATACTGGAGACACGGACACATGTAGACTCATTAAACTCAATGGGTTTGTGCACACGTGTGTGTTTTAACACGGACCGTGTGTCCATGTCAAACATGCGTGTGTCCGTGTGCTCAACACGTAGATATGTCTGTTTTTCTCCGGTAGCATGGATGTCACACGGCCTGCACACTGATGTGCTTTGTGTGACATCAGAGACCGGAGAAACCACGTGTCTGGGAAATAAAATGCATACTCACCTGTCTCCCCCGATGATGTCTCCAGCACTGCTGTCACTTGCTTCCAACCCCCGCTCATTATGTTCATTGCATATTTTCTGCACCTCGGACCAGAAGCAGCAGCAGCAGCAGTGCCAGACACAGCAGGACCATGGACAGGTAAATATAGAAGTTCATGCTGTCAGTGTGCTATGTGGATGTCACATGGATAGCCTACTAACAGCATATGCTGAACACACATACAGAGACGTACCCACACAACAGACCATGCAAAATGTGTGTGTTTTGCACGGACGTGTAAAAGAGGCCTTACCAACAGCATGGAGCAGGCCGCACCCCCTGATGAGTGATGCAACAACCCAGAAGGAAGGGGAAACACCAAAGAGCAGATCTAGCGTCACACTGAATTACAGCTAGTATGAGGATATGGAACAACATTGTGCATCTCATCTTTGGAGTTTATGAGGGCAGGTATTGTAGAAGAATTTTTTATCTCCCCAGAAAACGCCTTTAAGTTTTAGTTCTTGGAATACACTTTTAGTAGAATAGAACTAAACTCAACCTACTAAAACACATTTATTTAATATGTACGGTCCAGACCAAACGTTTGGACACACCTTCTCATCTCTAGAACAACTGTTAAGAGGAGACTTTATGCAGCAGACCTTCATGGTAAAATAGCTGCTAGGAAACCACTGCTAAAGACAGAAAACAAGCAGAAGAGACTTGTTTGGGCTAAAGAACACAAGGAATGGACATTAGACCAGTGGAAATCTGTGCTTTGGTATGATGAGTCCAAATTTGAGATCTTTGGATCCAACCACCGTGTCTTTGTAGAAAGGTGAACGGATGGACTCTACATGGCTGGTTCCCACCGTGAAGCATGGAGGAGGAGGTGTGATGGTGTTGGGGTGCTTTGCTGGTGACACTGTTGAGGATTTATTCAAAATAAAGGCATACAGAACCACCATGCCTACCACAGCATCTTGCAGCGGCATGCTATTCCATCCGGTTTGCGTTTAGTTGGACCATCATTTATTTTTCAACACGACAATGACCCCAAACACACCTCCAGGCTGTTGAAGGGCTATTTGACTAAGAAGGAGAGTGATGGGGTGCTACGCCAGATGACCTGGTCTCCACAGTCACCAGACCTGAACCCAATCGAGATGGTTTAGGGTGAGCTGGACCGCAGAGTGAAGGCAAAAGGGCCAACAAGTGCTAAGCATCTCTGGTAACTCCTTCAAGACTGTTGGAAAACCATTTCCGGTGACTACCTCTTGAAGCTCATCAAGAGAATGCCAAGAGTGTGCAAAGTAGTAATGAAAGCAAAAGGTGGCTACTTTGAAGAACCTAGAATATAAGACATATTTTCAGTTGTTTCACACTTTTTTAAGTATTTAATTCCACATGTTTTAATTCATAGTTTTGATGCCTTCAATGTGAATCTACAATTTTCAGAGTCATGAAAATAAAGAAAACTTTTTGAATGAGAAGGTGTGTCCAGACTTTTGGTCTGTACTGTAAGTAAACATAATAAATAGTAATAATAATAATACACTATACATATGTCTGCTCTTATGTTACTATACCTACAAGCTTAAAAGTTCCTACACTTCCCATGCAATAATTAACTGTTGCCATAATATGTATTATATTATATAGAAAGACAAGAGAATGGGAGACTATCCAACTTTTATCACTCAAAATGTTGCTGAATAAGACTATTGCTGCGCATCACAAATTCCCTGACTTTATATGCTGTTAAAACAATTGAGATTTGTTATGTATTAAATAGGAAATAAAAAAGTGTATTCTGAACTCATGTATGTTGCTTCATAAATTATCTGCCTGCCAAAAAGCATATTTTTGTAATCCCTCTGTCCTTCTGAGAAGTAGACTCACTTTGAGCTCAGCAAAACAAATACATTTTCCATCTTTGTTTAGCGCGTGCTTTGTAGGATATTTGGGATAGAAATGCCTTTTGCTGCCTGTGTTTGTCCGTGTTTTGGTGAGAACATAAATGTATGTATGTGTGTACACTGTTTAATGTAAACTTTCCATGTTTCAATTGCATGTTTTTATTTAAAAGCAGAAAAAACACAAGCGCTGCTGTGAAGTTGACTACGATCAGATTTATTTAAAGTAAATATTTTCCAGTCATTTCCTCTGCCTTGACATGAAATAGCAATAAAATTCTCATAATAAGACTCTCTTAACGAGAACAAGTAACCCGATCCTACATGTCTGGTGAGTGAACACTAGCATAGGTCTATTTAAAATGACCTTACCTTAAGTCAGTATTATAATTGATACAATAATGTAACATGAATGATCATTTATAGAAGGCAATCTTATTCTTTAGAACAACATTGCTAGCTTCTCAGTTACCAGTCTACAGCATTCAAACTAAGGCTATATTCACATGACCGTTCCGTTTTTGCGGTCCGCAAAAAACGGTCTGTTTTTTTCAAGTATGCATTTATGTGGCATCCGTGTGACATCCGTTCCATTCCGTATACAGTCCGTGTGTCATCCGTGTGCCTTCCGGTTTTTTTTGCGGACCGCAAAAAACGGAAGCAGCTACAAAGATAAATAGATGGGTAGATATAGAGATGGATAGATAGATATAAGCTGGGTTTACACTCTGAAACTTTCTAGCGATCCCACCAGCGATCCCAACCTGGCCGGGATAGCTACAAAGTCTCTAGTGAGCTGTCAAACAGGCAGACCTGGCCAACGACGCAACAGCGATCCGGACCTGCAGAGCGACCTAGCTGGTTGTTGGGGACGTTGTAAAGCAGCTTTTTGAAAGGGAAGTCGCTGTAAAGTCCCCTTTACACACTGAAACTTTCTAGCGATGCATGCTGCACAGCGGGAAACAAAGGACCTAAGAATGGTCCTGAACGATTTGTAGCGATCACAACTTCACAGCAGGGGCCAGGTCGCTGTTGTATTTCACACACTGCAATGTCGCTGGGGAGGTCGCTGTAACATCACAAAACCGGTGACGTTACAGCGATGTCGTTTGAGATGTTGCAGTGTGTAAAGCCACCTATAGAGACAGAGTGATAGAGGGATTGAAGGATGAATGAATGAATGAATAGAGGGATAGATAGATAGATAAATAGATAGATAATAGATGAGAAAGACATATAATGTCCTACCTCCCTGCATATTCTAAGCTGGCAACCTTTAGTGACTTTCATGTGGCACTAAAGGGTGCTTAGCCTTGTATTTAGCCAAACAAAAAAAAATAAAAAAAAAAAGACGTGGGGTCCCCCCTATCTTTTGTAGCCAGCTCGGGTAAAGCAGACGGCTGCAGCCTTTAGACTACAGCTGGCAGCTTTACCTTGGTTGGTAATCCAAAACAGAGGGCACCCCACGCTGTTATTTTACATTAAATAAATCATTTAAAACAAAAAACGTGGGGTTCCCCCCAAATTGGGTCACCAGCCAAGGTAAAGCAGACAGCTGTGGTCTGGTATTCTCAGACTAGGGTGGTCCACCGTTATTGGACACTCCCCAGCCTACAAATAGCAGGCCACAGCCACTCCAGAAGTGGCGCATAAATTAGATGTGCCAATCCTGGCGCTTTTCCCCAACTCATCCCGTTGCCCTGGTGCGGTGGCAAATGGGGTAATATATGGGGTTGATGCCAGATGTGTAATGTCACCTGGCATCAAGCCCTGGGGTTAGTGATGTCACTCGTCTATCAAATACCCGACATCACTAACCCAGTCAGTAATAAAAAAAATAGACAACAAAAAAGGTTTTATTTGAAAAAACACTCCCCAAAACATTCCCTCTTTCACCAATTTATTGAAAAGAACAATCAAATCCAATCCGGCGTAATCCAATAAGGGGGTCTCACGACGATCAATACCATAGTCACTGTCCCAGTCAATGAGGAACAGAATGTTCCCCATTGGCTGGGAGAGCAGTGCAGTAACCTGAGCTAACATCAATAGGTCAGCCCAGGTCACTGCAGGGGATGACGAGCGCTGCCATCAGGAGGTTGGATGAGATCATTACTTGCTTTGGCGATCTCCTGCACTCCTGACGTCAGTGCTGTCACTGACTTCTATGCCCCCTGTGTTCTCAACAAAGAATCGCCGTAGCCCGTGATATCACCGCTAGTGACATTCTCGGGCTGCCTGCGAGACGCGATGTGAGAACGCGGCGGGCATAGAAGGCAGTGACAGCACTGACATCAGGAGTGCAGGAGATCGTCACAGCAGGTAATGACCTCATCTAACCTCCTGACAGCATCGCTTGTCATCCCCGCGGCTGCCCACACTGCAGTGTGAGAAGCTGCTGATACTGCAGTGCGGCCAGACACTGACACATTGCAGTGCAGGCAGACACTGACACACTGCAGTGCGGGCAGACACTGACACACTGCAGTGTGTGCGGGCAGACACTCACACACTGCAGTGCGAGCCGCCACGGGGCTGGCAGGGAGCGAGACACAGACTGTACGAGCACTCGACAGCGGTCACATGGAAGTGCTTCCGTGTGGCTTCCGGGGATTTTGCGGGCCCATTGACTTGTATTGAGTCACGGTCCGTTATTACGGAACAGAATAGTACATGTTCCATAATAACGGAACGGACTTACGGCATCCGATGTGTTTTTTTGTAGTATTGAATGCATACGGAAGTGTTTCTGTGTGCCATCCGATCCTACACAAAAGACATTGAAAAGATGGTCCTGTCAGTGGGTCCACAAAAAAACAGGAACTGACCAGGACAGACGGAATTGGTCATGTGAATGAGTCCTAAAAGTAATGTAGGGAATTATTATTATTATTATTATTATTTTACAGTGTTATTAGTGATGATGGATGACTTCTTTAATATTTCCAAAGCTGCCCTCGGTTTGCATAAACATGACATTATCTCAGCTAGTTCATCCCTCCGCTTTACCCGCCTGACCTAGGTTTCAGGCGTCATTTATAGGTTATAGTTCAGACACTGTGCATCTCACTCATCTACATGACAGGCTCCCAAAGCAAGCCTTATTAGTGTGCATGTCTTATGCTAAGCAGCCGCCCCTCCCCTTAGTGTGGAGGTTTTGGTGGCTGTATCATCAGCATAGTGCACCTGGGCTACGGCCATCTTTATTGGGAGGGTTTGCCACGTTCTGTGTGTACGTACATCATCTGAATTGGATCCTATGGTCTGATTTTTAAGAAATGGTGTGCGCACCCCCCCCAGTTTTGATACCCAGCCAAGATAAAGCAGAAAACCTGGTACTGGTATTCTTAGGCTGGGGAGGCCCAAGGTTATTTGCCCCGCCCAGGCTAAAATAGTAATCACGCCCCCTGTTGAAGCCGTGTGCGAAACGCGCGTCGGGTCGTTCGGGACTGCAGCACCTCGTACATCCTCCGGTCAGGTAAATCTGTTTATGTATCCATACTTTACTTAATAGCGGTGCGCGGTGTAACGTGTATGATATACTAACAGCCTTCATGCTGTGTCTAACACGTGTATCACCGCATATGCGCATCCGTCCTGATTGTTATATTGTAGCACTAATGATTTTCTTACCGGGAGGTGGTATTTTACGTCCTTTTACCTCCAGGAGTGACAGGCAGATTACTTTATAGCGGTGCTGGATCCTTTTAACCTATCTACCTCATTAGTGGGATATGTGCAATTTGGGCACTATGCGCACTTTATCTGGAGTGGGTTTGCTGTATCCAGAGTAGCTTGTACTGATATCTCAAGTACATGTCACTTTACCTGGGTGGTGATTACACTTGATACTCTGCATACATCTCTTTTATTGGTGTGGTGTTTTGTTATGTTGTACAATAAAAAATTAATTTTGATGTGAACTGGACGTTGTACTCTCCTTGTGTTGAGAAAATATATCATTATCTTTTCATGATGAATTAAAATAGTAATCTGCAGCTGGACCAGAAGTGGCGCATCCATTAGATGAGCCAATCCTTGTGCTTACCCAGCTCATTCCGATTGCTCTGGTGTGGTGGAAATTGGAGTAATACAAGAGGTTAATGACAGCTGTAATTTGTCAAGAAATCACAGCTACCATGAAGCTCTGGATTAGTAATGGTAGGGGTCTATGGGACCCCAATTACTAATTTTGTAAGTTAAAACACCCTCTTTCTCCAATTAATCAATTAATTAATCCCCCCAAACACCCCTGCAGGTCCCACGTAATCTACACAATGTCGATCTCGACTCTTTTACATTCTGAGGTCGCAGTGTGTGGTCACATTAGAAAACGTGATCAATCACTGTGGCATGTAGGACACACTGATGTAGCCACAACTGTGGGAGCAGTGATGTCAGTGAGTTCACCTGAGCACAAAGCTGGCTGTTCCCACAGTACCCCAGCTGTGATCTCAGGTGGATCATTGAACTCAATGCCAGATTACCAGATTAAGCTATGTGCACACGTTGAGAATTTGTTTGCAGACCTTTATGCAGCAAATCTACATCCCCTAGCAATAAAAGGACCAAAAAAATGCAATGCGTTTTTGACGCATTTTTAGTGAATTTTTCTGTATTGAGTTTGATGAGTTCATCTGAGGTCACAGCTGGAGTACCATGGGTACCCCAGCTGTGACCTCAGATGAACCCATTGAACTCAATCCTTGATTACTAGAATGAGTGCGCTTTCTGGTAATCTGGTATTGAGTTCAATGCTGCCGGATTACCAGATTATTGACTTTAATTGTGATGGTTAATCAAGTAATCTGGCACAATTCAAGTCAATAATCCGGTAATCCAGGACTATTGAAGTAAATTCCGGATTACTCTATTTGAGTTCAATGAGTTCAGCTCAGGTGAGTTCACCTGAGATCACAGCTGAGGTATCATAGAAACAGCCAGCTGTAACCTCCAGTGACCCCTGATGTCACCGTGCTCCCAGCTGCGGCTCCGTCAGTGTATCTCGGAGGCTCTAGCAATCAGTCACGTATTCTAATATGATGGTGCATCGCATGCGACATCGTAGTGTGTAAAGCCTAGATGATACGATTAACGAGCGCAAAAGCATCGTAATCGTATCATCGGTGCAGCGTCGGTGTAATTCATAATTACGCTGACGCGACGGTCCGATGTTGTTCCTCGCTCCTGCGGCAGCACACATCGCTGTGTGTGAAGCCGCAGGAGCGAGGAACATCTCCTACCGGCGTCACTGCGGCTTCCGTAGAATATCCGCCCCTCCGCTCCGATTGGCCGCCTGCCGTGTGACGTTGCAGTGACGCCGCACAACCCGCCCCCTTAACAAGGAGGCAGGTCGCCAGCCAGAGCGACGGTCGCACGCCAGGTGAGTGCATGTGAAGCTGGTGTAGCGATAATTTTCGCTACGCCAGCTATCACAATATATCGTACCTGCGACGAGGGCGGGGACTATCGCGTGCGACATCGCAGCATCGGCTTGCAATGTCGCAACATGCAAAGCCCGCCTAAGGGTGCTTTACACACTGCGATCTCCCTAGCGAGATCGCTAGCAAGCGTACCCGCCCCCGTCGGTTGTGCGACACGGGCAAATCACTGCCCGTGGCGCACAACTTCGCTTACACCTATCACATGGACTTACCTTCCCTGCGACGTCGCTCTAGCCGGTGAACCACCTCCTTTCTAAGGGGGCGGTTCGTGCGGCGTCACAGCGACGTCACACGGCAACCATCCAATAGAAGCGGAGGGGCGGAGATGAGCAGGCAGAAAATCCCACCCACCTCCTTGCTTCCTTCTTTTCCGGTGGATGCAGGTAGATGTTCGTTGTTCCTGCGGTGTCACACGTAGCGATGTGTGGTGCCGCAGGAACGATGAAGAACATCGTACCTGCAGCAGCAATGATATTATGAAAAGGAGCGACATGTCAGCGATCAACGATTTTTGACGCTTTTGCGTTGTGTGTGTTTATTTACTGTAATTTACAGATTAATCATGGAAGGTTTCTCGGGGAGACGCCTGACATGATTAATCTAGGACTTATTGGCAGCTATGGGCTGCCAATAACTCCTTATTACCCCGATTTGCCAATGCACCAGGGCAAATCGGGAAGAGCCGGGTACAGTCCCAGAACTGTCGCATATAATGTATGCGACAATTCTGGGCGGCTGCTGACTGATATTGTTAGGCTGGGGGGCTCCCCATAACGTGGCGCTCCCCATCCTGAGAATACCAGCCTTCAGCCGTATGGCTTTATCTGGCTGGTATTACATTTGGGGGGAACCGCACGCCGTTTTTTTTTAATTATTCATTTATTTATTTCTATACTCCATAGTGACACGCCCACCGGCTGCTGTGATTGGGTGCAGTGAGACACCTGTCACTCAGTGTGGGGGCGTGTCTCACTGCAACCAATCATAGGCGCCTGTGGGCGGGGAAAGCAGGGAATACGAGATTGTTTAATGAGCGGCCGGCTTTTTGAAAATAGTAAAAGCCGCCGCAGCAGTGTGAATGCCGTGCAGCGCCGCGCCGGGGATCGGGGATCGGTGAGTATGAGAGAGGAGGGGAAAATGACCGACAGACTGTGAGAGAGGGACAGAGATAGTGACGGACCGACAGAGAGAGAATAGAGACCGAGAGGGAGATACCGACTGACAGAGAATAGTGATTGACAGATATTGTGACACATCACTCGTTTCCAGTGTTTGACTAGCTAGGTCATTCTGCAGGTCAGGATCGCTGTTGCGTCGTTGGCCAGGTTTGCCTGTTTGACAGCTCACCAGCGACTCACCAGAGACTTTGTAGCGATCCCGGACAGGTTGGGATCGCTGGTGGGATCGCTGAAAGTCTCAGTGTGTAAAGGGGCCTTTATAATACTGGGGTGTCAGGCTCAAATATAACCAAAGATAACATCTGCATTCAGTTTGTATACTCTTTGTTTTGCTTGGGTTTTTTCTGGCCCTTTGAGTTTTCTCCTGAACTTCAAAGACATGCTGATAGAGAATTTAGATTGCAAGCACCACTGGGGACAATGATTGATAATAATGTTTGAATGACGTTGCCGCTTCTGTTAGCGCTATATAACCAATGGAAATAATAATACATGGGGTGTTCTTAATTTTTTCACGTGACTACATTAAATGTCCAGTGGGTATTGAGATGAACTGATATACAGCAGGAGTACCGGTAACTAAGGGTAAATATTTACTGTCATAGAAAGGAACAAAATGATATACTAGGATCCAAACAAGCTTGTATTTGATGTTTTAAAGAAGTTAATTCAAGTACAAATGACAGACTGACTTTGATCTTCCAAATTACAAAAGACATTTAAATTACGGCTGGCCCCTGCTAGTAGTTGTATTTCTGTTTGTTTTCCAACAATTCAGTTGTTACTACATAGCTCCAATTACATGTACCTTAAATAAAACACTTCACCATTAGAAAGGTCACCTTGATTACGTAACTTAGTAGAGGGCTGGTTTTGACACAGAAAAACTACCACTGTACGGTAATTGCAAGATTTATTTTAATATGCAACATGGGAAAAAAAGATCAAATGAAAAGCAAATCTGACATATAGAAGTAAAGTTTCAAAAAACATAAATTTGACTGCTAAACTTGAGTGCTACTATAAAAACAAAAATATAATCGCAACACTTTTGGGTTTTTTTATAAGCCGAACTCAAAGATATAAGACTTTTTCTATGTACACAAATGGTCTTTATTAGAGATGAGCGAACCGGTCCCGGTTCGGCTCGAGGCCGGTTCGCCGAACGGGGGTCCCGTTCGAGTTCGGTTCGTCGAACGTTCGACGAACCGAACTCGAACGTATAGGCTATAATGGGAGGCAATCACAAACACATAAAAATGCATTATAAATGTACACAAACAGTTAATAAACATTGCCATAACACTTACCGGTCCTCGCGATCCCTTCTGCACTCTGTCTCCTGCCGCTATTCCATCCGATGATCGCTGAATCCTCCCGGTGACCTGCACTGCCAGCAGAGAAGCAGGACCTATCGTGACGTCAAAATAGCCATGTGACCAGTCACGTGGCTATTATCTCATTGGCTACAGACTGGTCACATGACTATGACACGTCATGTAGGACCTGCGAGTGCATCTCTCCGGTACACGGTGCACATATGTGTATCGCCGTGTACCGGCGACATGCTCTAGCACACGGTCGACTCCCCGTTCCGTTAGGGACCGGCTGACACAGCCGGTCATTAACGGAGATCACCGTTGCCATAGCAACGCAGTTAGCGGTGACGTCACCGCTAACCGCGGCTCCGGGAGCACCGTTGCTATGGTAACGCGTCTGTCAGCGTTACCGCTGTTACCGCTAGCAGCCAGCAGTGATCACTCACGGAGTGAAGGCTGCACGCTGCTTCCCGATTGTAGTGAGCATTGTAGTTAGGATGGAGGTTCCCCAGCCCCAAGTGATGCCCCTCACTACAATCGTCACTACTACTACACTAGAAAGAAAGAAGACAGAAGAGCAGGATCGTGGAGGGCTGACAGGGGGTAATAAAGATGGAGTCTCTAATGTGTCTGTGTATTTATTTCTATTAACCCCTTAACGACCGCGGGCCGTAAAATTACGTCCTAAATGACATAATCTTACTGCCCGCGGTCCTCCGGCGGCAGCATGCCGCGATCGGCACACATTTCAGCTGATTTTCACAGCTGAGATGTGTGCCTGCTAGGCACGAGCAGAATCGTTATCTGCTCGTGCCGATTAACCCCTTATATGGCGCTGTCAATACATGACAGCGCCATTATAAGCGCGATCGCGGTAAAGTTTTACTTACCGCCGAAACCGGAAGTCACGTGACGCGATCACGTGACTCCCGATAGTTGTCATGGTAGCACAGGGTCATGTGATGACTCCTGTACTACACATGAATTGGTTTCACTTTCGCTGTGCCCGGGGCACAGCAAAAGAGAAAGACAGCGTATCTGCTGTTTACAGCCTTCCAGCTGTGATCAGCAGATACTGCAGAGCGATCGGAATGCTGATCGCAATAGCCCCCTAGGGGGACTAGTAAAATAAAAAAAAAAAGTAAAAAAATAAGTTTTAAAAAATTAAAAAAAAACAAAAAAACCTAAAAGTTCAAATCACCCCCCATTCGCCCCATTGAAAATTAAAGGGTTAAAAAAATAAAAAATATACACACATTTGGTATCGCCGCGTTCAGAAACGCCCGATCTATCAAAATATAAAATCAATTAATCTGATCAGTAAACGGCGTAGCGGCAAAAAAATTCCAAACGCCAAAACGACGTTTTTTTGTCGCCACAACTTTTGCGCAAAATGCAATAAGAGGCGATCAAAACGTAGCATCTGCGCAAAAATGGTACCGTTAAAAACGTCAGCTCGAGACGCAAAAAATAAGCCGTCATTGAGCCTAAGATCCCGAAAAATGAGAACGCTACGGGTCACGGAATATGGCGTAAAACGTGCGCCACTTTTTTCGGACAAACTTCCGATTTTTTTTTAACCCCTTATATAAAAGTAAACCTATACATGTTTGGTGTCTACGAACTCGCACTGACCTGAGGCATCACACCCACACATCAGTTTTACCATATAGTGAACACAGTGAATAAAATATCTCAAAAACCATAGTGCTATCGCACTTTTTTTGCAATTTTTCTGCATTTGGAATTTTTTTGCCATTTTCTAGTACACAATATGGTAAAACTGATGGTTTCATTTAAAAGTACAGCTCGTTCCGCAAAAAATGAGCCCTCACATGACCATATTGACTGAAAAATAAAAAAGTTACGTCTCTCAGAAAAAGAATGGCGAAAAAAAAAAACGGAAAGCGAAAAATCGGCCGGTCGTGAAAGGGTTAAAGTATTTTTTCTCTGTGTGGTGTCTTTTTTTAACCCTTTATTGGAGATTCTTAATGGCCGGGTCAAACGTGCCTGACATTAAGAATCTCTGGCTTAATACTGGCTGGTAAAACAAAGCCAGTATTAACTCATGATTACCCAACAAGCCACCCGGCTCCAGGGCTGTTGGAAGAGTTGGATACAGCGCCAGATGATGGCGCTTCTATGAGAGCGCCATTTTCTGGGACGGCTGCGGACTGAAATCCGCAGCAGAGGCGCCCACAAACCTCGGGCTAACCTGTGCTGCGGATTCCAATCCCCAGCTGCCTAGTTGTACCCGGCTGGACACAAAAATAGGGCGAAGCCCACGTCATTTGTTTTTTAATTATTTCATGAAATAAGTGAAATAATTAAAAAAAACGGGCTTCCCTATATTTTTGGTTCCCAGCCGGGTACAAATAGGCAACTGGGGGTTGGAGGCAGCCCGTGGCTGCCAGCTGTACCTGGCTAGCATACAAAAATATGGCGAAGCCCACGTCATTTTTTTGGTGGGCAAAAAACGTCTGCATGCAGTCCTGGATGGAGTATGCTGAGCCTTGTAGTTCTGCAGCTGCTGTCTGCTCTTCTCCATACAGACAGACAGCAGCTGCAGAACTACAAGGCTCAGCATACTCCATCCAGGACTGTATGCAGAAGTTTTTTGCCCCCTGAAAAAATTATGTGGCTTCGCCATATTTTTGTATGCTAGCCAGGTACAGCAGGCAGGTACGGCTGCCCCCAACCCCCAGTTGCCTATTTGTACCCGGCTGGGAACCAAAAATAAAGGGAAGCCCTTTTTTTATTATTTCATGAATTTCATGAAATAATTAGAAAACAAATGACGTAGGCTTTGCCCCATTTTTGTGTCCAGCCAGGTACAACTAGGCAGCTGGGATTGGAATCCGCACCACCGGTTGGCCTGAGCTTTCTGGGCCCCACTGCTGCGAATTGCAGTCTGCAGCCACCTCAGAAAATGGCATTTTCATAGAAGCGCCATCTTCTGGCGCTGTATCCAACTCTTCCAGCACCTGCCTGCTATACCTGGCTAGCATACAAAAATATGGCGAAGCTCACGTCCTTTTTTTGTAGCTTTTTGGCAAAAAAAAAAAAAATGCTTCCCTGGATTTTCCATTGCCAGTGAAGGTAACACCAAGCAGTGGGGGTTAGCAGCCAGTAGCTGCTTGGATTACCCTTAGCTAGCAATACAAAAAATGCAGTGGGAGCTAACATATATTTTTTTTAATTATTTATTTAAATAACTAAAAATAAAATGGGCTTCCCTGTATTTTGATTGCTGGACATCACAGTGCTGTAAAAATAAATCTTTAAAAAAATGACGTAGCGCTCCGCGGTATTTTTGATTCTCAGCGCAGATAAAGCAGACAGCTATGGGTTGCCACCCCCATCTGCCTGCCGTTACCTTGGTTGGCAATCAAAATACAGGGAAGCCCATTAATTTTTTCTATTTAAAAAATAGTTAAAAAAAAAAATTACGTTGGGTCCCCCCATTTTTGATAGCCAGCTAGGGTAAAGCAGACGGCTGTAGCCTGAAAACCACAGCTGGCAGCTTTACCGTGGTTGGGGATCCAATGTGGAGGTCCCCTCAGGCTCTTTTTTATAATTATTTTATAAATATTAATAATTACACAATAAAAGTAGGGGACCCCCCAAATTGGATCACCAGCCAAGGTAAAGCGGACAGCTGTGGTCTGGTATTCTCAGGGTGGGAAGGTCCATAGTTATTGGGCCTTCACAGCCTAAAAATAGCAGGCCGCAGGCACCCCAGACGTGGCGCATCCACTAGATGCGCCAATCCTGGCGCTTCACCCCAGCTCATCCCGTGCCCTGGTGCAGTGGCAAACGGGGTAATAAATCGGGTTGATACTAGCTGTAAAGTCACCTGAGATCAAGCCCAGCAGTTTGTGATGTCATGGCGTCTATTAGATACCCAACATCATAAACTGTCAGTACTAACAAAAACAAAAAATCGACAAAAGAAATTTATTTGAAAAAACAGTCCCCAAAACATTTCCTCTTTCACCAATTTATTGTAAGAAAAAAAATAAAGGGGTCCCACGACGACTCTGGACCGTCTAGAATATGGGGGGGAGACACTCAGGGAACGTATCCCCCATTTTCTAGGAGTGCAGACCCTTCATGTGAGGAGTGTGGGTGCAATGAATCTGCACTCACTCTCCCCGGGTCCACAGCAGCAGAGTCCATGTCGTAATGGTTGCTACCAAAGCTGCAATGCCCTGCTCATGAGGTAAGGGCATGCCTAATCAGGAGAACTACTGTAGAGGAAGCTCTGCTCACTGGTATATAGGTGCTCAGAGGTAATAATAGATAAAATTAGTGAGTAACCTCGGCACTCTATATCTCCCAGACTAAGTCAGTAAGTCACAACGGATAGTAATGCAAAATCACTCTTTATTGGTCCGTATTAAGAAAATTTTTTTTTCATAAGCATATATGTTTTTGTCCAAAACAAGTTACAAATGACGTTTCGGCCTGAGCCTTCGTCAGATTGGACTTATCTGCATGTAATCATGAAAAATGACAATAATCAGTATCACATAAGAGTGAGAGAACAATAACATAAACTCGAACAATGTAGAGGTACAATTGGGATGCAGCAAAAAAATTGCAACACAGCAAGAAATGAAACACATGATACAAATGTCATAATACAGTACAAGGACAATATAGTAATGACAAATATGGGGTCAGAGTAGACTTAGACAGCTCTGGTACGAAAGAGATGTCAATCATAAAGTAACATGTGCAGTAGGTGTAGAGCTACACTATGCATGGCAGAGCTAATGGGTAGACCGACCATAGAAAAAGTAGAGAAAAAGTGGAGAAAAAGTGGAGAATAAGTGGAACATAAGAGGAGAAAAAGTGGAGAAAAAGTGGAGAAAAAAGTGGAGAAAAAGTGGAGAAAAAGTGGAGAAAAAGTGGAGAAAAAGTGGAGATTAAGAGGAGAAAAAGTGGAGAAAAAAGTGGAGAAAAAGTGGAGAAAAAGTGGAGCATAAGTGGAGAAAAAGTGGAGAAAAAGTGGAGAAAAAGTGGAGCATAAGAGGAGAAAAAGTGGAGAAAAAAGTGGAGAAAAAGTGGAGAAAAAGTGGAGCATAAGAGGAGAAAAAGTGGAGAAAAAGTGGAGCATAAGAGGAGAAAAAGTGGAGAAAAAGTGGAGAAAAAGTGGAGCATAAGAGGAGAAAAAGTGGAGATTAAGAGGAGAAAAAGTGGAGAAAAAGTGGAGCATAAGAGGAGAAAAAGTGGAGAAAAAGTGGAGAAAAAGTGGAGAAAAAGTGGAGAAAAAGTGGAGCATAAGAGGAGAAAAAGTGGAGATTAAGAGGAGAAAAAGTGGAGAAAAAGTGGAGAAAAAGTGGAGAAAAAGTGGAGAAAAAGTGGAGCATAAGAGGAGAAAAAGTGGAGAAAAAAGTGGAGAAAAAGTGGAGAAAAAGTGGAGAAAAAGTGGAGATTAAGAGGAGAAAAAGTGGAGCATAAGAGGAGAAAAAGTGGAGAAAAAAGTGGAGAAAAAGTGGAGAAAGTGGAGAAAAAAATGGAGAAAAAGTGGAGAAAAAGTGGAGAAAAAGTGGAGAATAAGAGGAGAAAAAGTGGAGAAAAAGTGGAGAAAAAGTGGAGAATAAGAGGAGAAAAAGTGGAGAATAAGTGGAGAAAAAAATGGAGAAAAAGTGGAGAAAAAGTGGAGAAAAAGTGGAGCATAAGAGGAGAAAAAGTGGAGAAAAAGTGGAGAAAAAGTGGAGAAAAAGTGGAGCATAAGAGGAGAAAAAGTGGAGAAAAAAGTGGAGAAAAAGTGGAGAAAAAGTGGAGCATAAGAGGAGAAAAAAAGGAGAAAAAGTGGAGAAAAAGTGGAGCATAAGAGGAGAAAAAGTGGAGAAAAAGTGGAGAAAAAGTGGAGCATAAGAGGAGAAAAAGTGGAGAAAAAGTGGAGAAAAAAGTGGAGAAAAAGTGGAGAAAAAGTGGAGAAAAAGTGGAGAAAAAGTGGAGATTAAGAGGAGAAAAAGTGGAGAAAAAGTGGAGAAAAAGTGGAGAAAAAGTGGAGAAAAAGTGGAGAAAAAGTGGAGATTAAGAGGAGAAAAAGTGGAGAAAAAAGTGGAGAAAAAGTGGAGAAAAAGTGGAGCATAAGTGGAGAAAAAGTGGAGAAAAAGTGGAGCATAAGAGGAGAAAAAGTGGAGAAAAAAGTGGAGAAAAAGTGGAGAAAAAGTGGAGCATAAGAGGAGAAAAAGTGGAGAAAAAGTGGAGAAAAAGTGGAGCATAAGAGGAGAAAAAGTGGAGAAAAAAGTGGAGAAAAAGTGGAGAAAAAGTGGAGAAAAAGTGGAGATTAAGAGGAGAAAAAGTGGAGCATAAGAGGAGAAAAAGTGGAGAAAAAAGTGGAGAAAAAGTGGAGAAAGTGGAGAAAAAAATGGAGAAAAAGTGGAGAAAAAGTGGAGAAAAAGTGGAGAATAAGAGGAGAAAAAGTGGAGAAAAAGTGGAGAAAAAGTGGAGAATAAGAGGAGAAAAAGTGGAGAATAAGTGGAGAAAAAAATGGAGAAAAAGTGGAGAAAAAGTGGAGAGAAAGTGGAGAAAAAAATGGAGAAAAAGTGGAACACCCTTTGGTACCTTTCATGTGGCACTAAGGGGTGCTTAGCTTTGTATTTAGCCAAAAAAATGAAAAAAAAATGACATAGGGTTCCCCCTAGTTTTGTAGCCAGCTAGGGTAAAGCAGACGGCTGCAGCCTGCAGACCACAGCTGGCAACCTCACCTTGGCTGGTAATCCAAAACTGAGGGCACCCCACGCTGTTATTTTAAATTAAATAAATAATTGAAAAAAAAAACACGTAGGGGTCCCCCAAAATTGGATCACCAGCCAAGGTAAAGCAGACAGCTGGGGCCTGATATTCTCAGACTAGGGAGGTCCATGGTTATTGGAATCTCCCCAGCCTAAAAATAGCAGGCCGCAGCCGCCCCAGAAGTGGCGCATCCATTAGATGCGCCAATCCTGGTGCTTCGCCCCAGCTCATCCCGCGCCCTGGTGCGGTGGCAAACGGGGTAATATTTGGGGTTAATACCAGATGTGTAATGTCACCTGGCATCAAGCCCTGGGGTTGGTGAGGTCAGGCGTCTATCAGATACCCGACATCACCAACCCAGTCAGTAATAAAAAAAAAATACACGACAAACACATTTTTATTTGAAAAAACACTCCCCAAAACATTCCCTCTTTAACCAATTTATTAGATTGAAAAACAAATCCAGGTCTGGTGTAATCCAAGGGGTTGCCATGACGATGCACACTGTCCCAGTCAATGAAGAGCAGGATGTTCCCCATTGGCTGGGAGAGCAATGCAGTGACCTGAGCTAACATCAATGGGTCAGCCCAGGTCACTGCAGGGGGGTGACAAGTGCTGCTGTCAGTGAGGTACATTACCTGCGCTGATCTCCAGCACACTGACAGCCCCTGTCACTGAGCTCAATGACCGCCCGGCGCCTTCACACCAAGTATCGCGAGAGGTCCGTGACGTCACCGCTAGTCAGTCTCGGGTCGGAAGCGATAGGTGATGTGACAAGCGGCGGCCATGGAGGACAGTGACAGCGCTGAGGTCGGGATGGCGGGACTTCATCACCGCAGGTAAGCCGAGCGAGCGAGCGAGCGGGCGGGCGGGCGGGCGGGGGGGGGGGGGGGATGTGGATGTGTGTGTGTGTGTTTGTGTATGTGTATGTATGTGTACATGCCGCGGGCAGGAGGGGGTGGAGCGAGCTGAGCGGGAAAGTGTGGGCTTCCTGCACGTAACTAAGATAAACATCGGGTTACTAACCAAAGCACTTTGCTTGGATACCCGATGTTTATCTTGGTTACCAGCTTGTGGCAGGCTGCCAGCGATGGCTCCTGCTCACTGTAGCTGTAAAAAGCCCTGCTTTTTGCTGCTAGAACCGTTCTCGAACGTATCTAGAACTATCGAGCTTTTAGCAAAAAGCTCGAGTTCTAGTTCGATCTCGAACAGCCCAAAAATCACTCGAGCCGCGAACTGGAGAACCACGAACCGCTTTCCTCAGGCACCTGAGGAAAGCAGTATAATCCTGCTGAAACGCGTAGTGTTAACAAGAGCTTTATTTTATCTGACTTAGACTGTCACAAATAAAGCATAATTTATTCACAAAGATAACCTGAGTTAATAGATCTATTACTAGCGCTAAAAAAGACCGGCTTCATCTATTCTCCATATACTTTCACTCCCTTATGGGATTCCGGTTCTAAAGCTGCTGATAGTAAAAGATCTAATCATTCCAAATACCTTGAGGGAAGACAAACGGCCGCAATCAGTTCCAGGATCTCATGAGTCGGTGAACCTAGGAACCAGGAGCAATCATCTCCCCAGGATACTCAGCCTAACATCGGATAACACCAGCCGAGACAACCCCTTATCCTCCAGAGGATTTACATGATCATCACCGAGGTTGTGCGAGGGCGCACAACCTAATCAGGTGAGAAGTTTTCATTACACTATAATTAAATTGTGCCACGGGTGCTTCTCATAGCGCTATCTTTATCTCTAGTGACTAGAATCATAGAATGGTAGTGATGGAAGGGACCTCAAGGGTCATCGGGTCCAACTCCCTGCGGGTAGAGATTAGAGGAACTGAACAGTAAAGTTCAGTGTTTGTACCAAAGACTGACTTAACAAAAAAACAGTGTTTGAGTTCGGAGTTCAGGTGCTTTACGTATCGAAACCACTCGAGCGAGCATCACTGTGCTCGGGTACACTAAGTGCTAAGCCCAGTGAGAGCCACTTGCAGTGTTTGCATGGTTCGCACTGGGGGTAAAAACAGCGTGATCGGATGCGGTGTGTACTTCCCCTGGAAGTTTACGGCTGGCTGTATGTGGGCTGAGAGCAGAACTGAACAAATCAGTGACTTCCAATGGGGTTCAGTTCAAGTCCACATCCCAAATTGAACTTTATCTAAAGTCTGAAAAACATGCCAAACCCAAATTTCAATGGGTCCCCTCATCCTATTAGTGTGCACTTCTCCTCTGAAGAGATAATCCATCCATCTCACATGTGTGGCATATCAAGATGCTGATTATTGCACAGTTGTGCCTTAGGCTGGCCACAATAAAAGGCCACTCTAAAATTTTATCAGCACAATGCCAAAGATGTCTCAAGTTTTGAGGGCGTGTGCAATTGACATGCAGACTGCAGGAATGTCCACCAGATCTGTTGCCCATGAATTAAATGATCATTTATCTACCCCAAGCCGTCTCCAAAGGCATTTCAGAGAGAATGGCACTACATAAAACTGGCAACTCACACAGGACATAAATTCAAAAACATTACAGAAAAAGGAACAGCTGATACCAACGCAAAGTCAGATTACATATCCACTAGCAGGATGCAGCAGGGCCCCCATGATAAAAGTGGGGGCAGCACAGGTGCAAAATACTCATGAAACAACCACTCACAACCTATCCATTCATGGAGAAGGTTGCAGCTAGTATTAAACATGCACATAGATAAGGCTTTCATAGGGTGCCAGCACACAGATACAGGTGATGCGGTGTTTGGCTTACAGCTGATTGATTACACCCATAATATTAGATTAGATGGGCTGCAAAGCACTATAAAAGTGCACCCGACACGACAGACACCCCAATTCACTCAACCAACACTAAAATGCCTGGCTGCATCCTGCATAAAATAGAAAAATGTGCAATAAAAAGATAAAAATTATGTATAAAATACATAAAGTATTTGTCTATATTTTGCCAAAATATGCATGTTCGCAACCCGTGTCAAGGGTGCTCATACTTGCGAGTTCCTACACTAAATTCAAAAACGACTCACATAGGACACTTATTCAAAAAACATGACAGAAAAACAATCAGTCAGTACCAACACAAAGTCAGAACACAAAAGCACTAGCAGGATGCAGCAGGCCCTCATGATAAAGGTGGGGGCAACACAGGTGAAAAATTATTATTATTATTTATTATTATAACACCATTAGTTCCATGGCGCTTTACATGTGAAAGGGGTATACATAATAGGGACAAGTACAATAATCATAAACAATACAAGGCACAGACTGGTACAGGAGGATAGTGGTCCCTGCCCGCGAGGGCTCACAGTCTACAACAGTAGGTTAGGGTAGAGCTGGTTGTGCGGCACTATATCAGACTGAGGGTTACGGCAGGTTGTAGGCTTGTCGGAAGAATTGGGTCTTCAGGTTCCTTTTGAAGCTTGTCAAGGTAGGCGAGAGTCTGATGTGTTGTGGTAGAGCATTCCAGAGTATGGGGGAGGCACGGGAGAAATCTTGGATGCGATGGTGGGAAGAGGAGATGAGAGGGGAGTAGAGAAGGAGATCTTGTAAGGATGGAAGGTTACGTGCAGGTAAGTACCGGGAGACTAGGTCACAGATGTAGGGAGGAGACAGGTTGTGGATGGCTTTGTATGTCATGGTTAGTGTTTTGAACTTGAGTCGTTGGGCAATGGTAAGCCAGTGAAGGGATTAGCAGAGAGGAGAGGTCAGGGAGTAGTGGGGGGATTAACCGGGCAACATGGTTTAGAACAGATTGTTGGGGTGCGAGACTGTTAGAAGGGAGGCCACAGAGCAGAAGGTTGCAATAATCCAGGCGGGAGATAATAAGGGCATGTACTAGGTTTTTTGCAGCTTCTTGTGAAAGGAATGTACGGATCCGGGAAATATTTTTGAGTTGGAGGTGGCAAATACTGATGAAACAACCACTCTCAGCCTACCAATTCATGGAGGAGGTGGCTGCTAGTTTTAAACATGCACACAGATAGGGCTTGCATAGAGCACCAGTCACACAGGTATGTGCGATGCACAGTGTCTGGCTTACAGCCTATTGATGAAGCCTATACTATTAAATCTGGCAGGCTGCCCAGCAGTATATAAGTGCACCCCACAGGTGCTACCCCCACCTTATCATGAGATGCTGCTGCACATTCTGCTAGTTCATTTGAAATTAGACTTTGTGTTGGTAATAGCCATTGCTTTTTCTGTAATGTTTTTTGCATCTACCTGGCATCAACACCACAGACCACGTGTAACCACACCAGACCAGGACCTTAATATTCAGCATTTTAACCTCTAAAATCGTCTGAGACCAGCCACCCAATAGCTACTACAACATTCAGTTTGCATAACCAAAGAATATCTGCACAAACTGTTAGAAACCATCTCAGGGGAAGCTTACCTGCATGCTCATCATCCTCATTTTGACTTGACTGCAGTTCGTTATCGTAACCAGTGAGAGAGGTGTACTCTTCATGATTGAATTCTGGTTTTAACTGTACAGGGCAGATGGCAGACTGCATGTATGGCATCATGTAGGTGAGTGGTTTGCTGATGTCAACATTGTGAATCGAGTGGCCTATGGTGGCAGTGAGGTTATCGTATGGGAAGGTGTATGTCATGGACAACAAACACAGGTGCATTTTATTGATACCATTTTGAATGCACCAAGATACTTTGATGATATCCTGAGGCCCATTGTTGTGCTATTCTTCTACCACCATCATTTCATGTTGCAGCATGATAATGCATAGCCCCAAGTTACAAGGATCTGTACACAATTCCTGCAATATAAAGCAACTTCACACGGCCATTGAAGAGGAGTGGACCAAAATTCAATTCAGAAGGCCACAATGAACAACCTGATCAACTGTATGGGAAAGAGATGTGTCGTACTGGCAGATGGTAGTGACGCCAGATACTGACTGCATTTCTGACCAACCCAATAAGGTAAAACTGCAAATTTTAGAGTGGCCTGTTATTGTAGCCAACCTAAGCCAAACCTTTGCAATAATCATGCTGTGTAATCAGCATGTTGATAGGCCACACCTGTGAAGTAGATAGATGATCTCAGCAAAGGTCACTAACACAGATATAGACACATTTGTGATTAATATTTGAGAGGTAAAAGGCCTTTTGTGCCCATAGAAAAAGTCTTAGATCTTTCAGTTCGACTCATGAAAATGGGAGCAAAAACAAAAGTGCTGTGTTTATATTTTTGTTCAGTGTATTTTTACTGTGAAAAAAAATAATGAAGGACCGCTAGTGATTGGAAGCCCTCCAAGGTGATGATTACTGAACTAATCTCAAACCTCAGATTTTTGTACCCAAGAAAACAAGACATGTAGGGAGACGTGCTAAAAATTTAGATTCAGCACTGTATGGTCTATAGATTTGAAACCTAACCAAAATAATTTTGCCAGAAGTTGACGTGGTAAAACCATAATATATCATGGTTAAAATGACACCAACTAAACATTTGGCCCTGTGCTTAAACAGAGATAAATCTCGTACAAACTGCATTATGTCATTACTCCTACGCACATCAGTAACTCAACAGAGCTCACACCAACCACTAAACTCCACACATTGAGTGGGTAGCTGAAATATGACCTATGCCAGAGAAACAATCGGTTCTCATGCTAGTTCATGTCACTCAGGGACTCTGGACAACTTGGAACATAATAATCTAGAAAAGTCAATGTATTTATTTTAATAACTAAGTCAGCATCTTAGTCCTAAGATAGAAGTGTGGTTATGTTCATTTATTCTCTTCTTCTATTTGTAGCACAGGGTGGTAGCCATGGGCATGTTTTGTATATTCTGCACCCCAGCACACTACAGTAAATGGAGAGTTCTGAGAGTGTGTATGTTGGTGGTGTTACTTGAAGTACCTTAAGGGGTACTTCTCACATAGCGAGATCACTAGCGAGATCGCTGCTGAGTCACGGTTTTTGTGACGCACCAGTGACCTCATTAGCAATCTCGCTGTGTGTGACACTGACCACCGATCTGGCCCCTGCTGTGAAATCACTGCTCGTTACACACGGCTCTGGTTCATTTTTTGGACGTTGCTCTCACGCTGTGAAGCACACATCGCTGTGTTTGACAGCGAGAGAGTAACGATCTGAATGTGCAGGGAGCAGGAGCCGGCTTCTGGCAGCCTGCGGTAAGTGGCAACCAAGGTAAATATCGGGTAACCAAGCAAAGTGCTTTGCTTGGTTACCCGATATTTACCTTGGTTACTAGTGTCCGCCGCTCTCAGGCTGCCAGTGCCGGCTCCCTGCTCCCTGCACACGTAGCCAGAGTACACATCGGGTAAATAAGCAAAGCGGTTTGCTTATTAACCCGATGTGTACTCTCGCTTGGTTACCCGATATTTACCTTAGTTACCAAGCGCAGCATCGCTTCCACATGTCGCTGGGGGCTGGGGGCTGGTCACTAGTCACTGGTGAGATCTGCCTGATTGACAGCTCACCAGCGACCATGTAGCGACGCACCAGCGATCCTGACCAGGTCAGATCGCTGGTGGGATCGCTGGAGCATCGCTAAAGTGTGACGGTACCCTAAGGCCTGTTCCTGTTTCGTTCCTCACAAGGTCCCTGAGACTTTAAGATAAGGACGACAGACACATTCATAACAACAATGAACACTTTACTTGGCACAACTCTTAAGTACATAGAACAGCAGAGAGCACATTTCACAGGCTCTTCTGAAGGACACACAAGCACAATCATTGGGTCTACTGATGATGGCACAACAATTGTGAGCAAACTACTGACAGGCCAAACTATATAGACCTCCTTCTCTTTGGCACAGGGACCCATGGCTCTTAGAGCCATTTCCCTCTTGCTGTGTTCACAGCTGGGCAGCACCCTCACTTCACTGGGTCATCCACTACTAGCCAACACTAGACTAACTACTTTATTGGTTTCTACCTCCTTACAGGTCTCACCCTACTTGTTTCTCGATGGCTCCAACTGCATCTGTACTCCTAGCTATACATCCCACATTAACTACACTAGGAATGGTTGTCCTTCACCAGTGTCATCCCTGGTGTTATCAATAGTGATGTGCCAGTGTACTCGCTACTGCTCAATACTCGATTGAGCATCAAGGTGCTCAGGCATACTTGGCACTCGATCATGTATTGTGGGTGACCAAGAGCCATGCTTGAGTCCCCGCCCCACATATTATGTGGCTGTTAGATGCTAATCAACATGCAGGGATTGCCATACAAGGTAATACTGTAGCCCTGTTGGCTACTGGCATGACTGTGATTTGCTGTCCACATTGTGTCATCTGGTCATATATAAGACCTGGGGAATGGGATCTGATGCTCAGCACACTTCAGTTTAGGGGGAGTTGGTCTAGGATGGAGAGCATAGAGTAGAGCATGTACAGATGAAACTAGAAGTCTACATACACTATCTAAATAGACACATATGCATGTTTTTCTCACTATCTGACATAGAAATCAAAATACACTTTTCCCGTTGTAGGTTAATTAGGATTACCAAAATTATTAATATTTGCCAAATGTCAGAATAAAAGAGAGAAAATGTTTTAAGGCATTTTTATTAATTTCAAAAGTTTATATACACTAAGAGTACTATGCCTTTAAACAACATGGGACAGCCCATATGATGATGTCTGTAACCAAATACTCAATGTGTGCACGTAGCCTAAGGCAATAGCCTACGCTGGTAATCTGGCATTGAGTTAACAGAATTAACCTCAGGTGAGTTCATTGAGTTCACCTCTATTCACAGCTGGGTACCATGGCAACTGCCAGCTGTGACCTCAAGTGAACTCACTGTCATCACCGCTCACAGCTGCGATTCCGTCAGTGTGTTTTTGACGGTGCAGTGTTTGGTTGTGTTTTCTAATGTGACTGTGCACTGTGACCTCAGATTTAGCAGAGCAAGGATCGTCATGGTACATCGTGGTGTACATTAAGCTGGACCTGCTGGAGTGTTTTGGGGTTAATAAACTGAAAAAAAGATGTGTTTAAAATAAAGGATTTTTCTCTGTGTCTTGTGTTTATTTCTTTTTACTTACACAATTAGACCCCTACCCATTACTAATACAGGGCTTTGAGGCAGCTGTGATTTTTTTTGAGAAATCACAGCATTCATTAATCCCTTATATTACCCCGATTGCCACTGCTCCAGGGCAGTATGGATGAGCTGGGTAAAGCAGTAGGACTGGTACATCTAATAGATACACCTCTTCTGGGGCAGCTGCAAGCTTCTATTTTTAGGCTGGGTAGTGCCCAATAACCATGGGCCTCCCCAGCCTAAAAATATCTGACCCAGCTGTCTGCTTTATCTTGACTGGATATCAAAATTGGGGGGACCTTATGCCATTTTTAAACCTATTTATTTAAATCATTTTAAAAAAACGTACTTTGAGTTCCTCATATTTTTATACACAGCCAAGATAACACACACAGGTGGGGGCTGCAGCCTCCAGCTGTCTGCTTTATCTGCACTAAAAATCAAAATACAGGGGATCTTATGCATTTTTCCAGTTCTTTATTTATTTTTACACTCCACTGTGGGACCCAGACAGCTAGTGTGAGAGCAACCAATCACAGATGGTGTTACAGAGGGTGGGGGGGGAAAGTAGTGAATAGTCATGAGATTTATTGTGCGGACCCTGAAGCAGTGTGACAGCCGTGCGTAAACTCGATAAATGCCCTGCTTTAATCCCCATTTTGCTACCTTTTTTTTATCTGACTGGCCAAATCTGAACAGCAACAAGGACATCCCTGAGAAGTCTGTGTTCGGGGTCCGTACACAGACACAAGAGGTCTGGCATGGACCCCGAACTTTACAGCTCATGTTCGCCCATTACTAATCATCAATGAGTAGACTCGGAGAATCTCTTTAAGTAGTTTCTTCCCGCTGCAGCAGTGCATACATGTTGATGTTCACAGTAGTTTGGGAACACTCAGGGCTCACAAGGGTAACTATTTGGCTTT
Organism: Anomaloglossus baeobatrachus; assembly: GCF_048569485.1. Lineage (NCBI taxonomy): Eukaryota > Metazoa > Chordata > Amphibia > Anura > Aromobatidae > Anomaloglossus > Anomaloglossus baeobatrachus. The sequence goes on from NC_134358.1 coordinate 201,955,840, forward strand.
TGGGAGCAAAAATGTAATGGATTGTTTATTGGTAGCCATATTGGTTTTAAGGCACTTATGATCTACTATTAAAGTGGAAAACCTCTATTTTTCCACTGACAAACAGATCTATATACAAGATTGATTTTTAGGCTGATTAAAGCTGCTCACTGTGTGGTAAAAGTGATAAGATGACTTTATTTTTCAAGTAAATGTGATTAGGGTGATGCCAAGGTTATATAGTTTCTTTTTTACAGAAAGAATACAGTATGTGTGGCTAGCATGGCTGTTCAATGGCAGTGGCAGGAACCACATGTCAGAGTATTATTACAATACAGGCAAGGAGATATCTGTCGTAAACAGCAAAACTACAGTATAGATTACTTGATAAACATGGAGTAGATGTGACACATGGTCATCTGAAAGCATTCCAGCCTACAGCTTACCATGCTCACCAGCAAGACCAAAGGCCCTATTGGTTTTTTTTCATCACTGCAACAGTTAAAATGGTTAGTTATCATCATCATTATTTTCACCAAGACTGTCAGCATAATTCTTTGCCTGTATTAACTCAATGTCTCCCTACACTTGCTCCTGCTGTCTTCCAAATCCTACAGCATGTAACATTGACCTTGAGGGTTCACAACAGACATAGAGGGGGATGACGAACAAATTACTGTTGTGAAAATTGCTATTTTTCTTGCATTTTGATAAGTGCTTTTCTAAAACATAAACATAAGGGAGTGACATTGTTTATTCCACTCTTGTCCCCAATGACAATATTTATTGTTTCTTCAAAGGGCTTCAGTAGGCAACATAAATCCCTCATCTGCTGCCATTGTTGTATCTCAAAGTAACCCAAATTCCAGTTTGGCTGCTGCATTACATAGTGCATCACAACTTTAAGCTGCTTGTACACATGTTCCAACATATGCAATGTTGTATTCCAGTGGGTTGCAATGTCGCAAATAAGGCAGTGCTTTGGAAGACAGTTCTGTTTTTGTAAACCCAGTAGGGTGTGCATTGGCATATAAAATGGTTGTAATTAGCTGACACTTTTCTGGCTATAGTCTACCTCAAGCAGGTACATTTCAAAAATAAAAATGGTAAATTGAATTCATGACTAATGATGAGCGGATCCGTGGATGTTTGGGTTCACTGGGTTTGGACGAAATTTTAAAAACAATTTGGTTCAGGACCCGAACTTGACCCCGGACATCAAACTCTATATAAGGTAATGGAGACCTCTACTTGTGTACTGTAAAATAGTCATAGTAAGGGCTTGAAGACTGCTTGAGGAAGCATAACGGAGGCAATTGCAGGACAATCAAATGTGGATAGGGAATCTTCTGGGACATCTGCGGACTGCTATTTGTAGGCTATGAAGGACCAAATAACCATGGGCCTTCCCACCCTGATAATACCCACCCCCTGATGTTTGCTTTACATTGGTTGGTTATCAAGAATAGAGGGATCCCACACTGTTGTTTTAAATTATTTATTTAAAGAATTGAAAAAATTTTTATGGGATCCCCTCTGTTCTTGATAACCAGCCAAGGTAAAGCTGACAACTGAGGGTTTCAAATATAAGCAGGAGCCAACATTGTTTATTTTTACTCTTTATTGTTCACAGCAGCACATAAGCATGCACTGCAGCCTTTAAACAAAACTTTATTAACATACGAACATTACGTGAAGTCCAAAATCGGACATGGACTTTTTTTGTCTGTATTCGAATCCGAGACCAGGACACCCAGTGTTCGGTATGAACTCCGTACTTTACAATTTGGGTTCACTCATCTCTAGTCATGACATGTGCCTTGCTGGAGTATGAATTATTTTGCCAGAATGTAAGACAGCCAGAATATCCCAGGCATTGTTGCGCACAGTAATTCCCAGCTGCAGTACATGGGGAGCCAGCCTGTTAGAGAGTTGCCATTTGATGTACTGCAACATGGACCCAAGTTTTATACAACACACAATCATTACTATAATTAATATTCCTGATTCAGCTGTCAGTTGCTTCTGAAATGGCCTGAGATTTTTGCCCCCCTGCCTGATTTCCACCTTGACAATTGCCATAACTAAGAGTGATACTCCCATTCCTACTAGCCCCCTAAAACCATGGTTCGCCGATTCAGAAACATCGTTTCAAGTTAGAATCGTGTCATTGTGTCATCCATCTCCTCTGACCAAAAGTCATTCAAGTACAAAGACAGACATGTTTCAATTTCTGGATTCTGTAGATATTACTTTGTCTTAAAAAATTATAATGATGGTTTACCTGTCTCACAATCCAGGAAGCACATGTTTTGTGACACATAATCCATGGCTTCAGGATTTCAGTTTATCAGCAAAAATTTAACAGAGTGCTATTAAAATTAACTCCTTGTTTGTAGTGTGTGAAGAATTTAAAATCATTATGTAATCAAGGTGCTATTACTGCAGTATATCAAAGCTCAATGAATTCACAGACATATTAAGTGACTATGCAGGTACAGCTCTTCCCTATATCACTTGAATTTTAGATTATTACTTCCTGGCTGCCGTCAGAGCTGTAGATTCTCTCAAGCAAGAAAATTGGGCTAATTATGTTAATGATACATGTATCAACCTCTGATAATGTTTGATATGAGTGTCAGCTTAGTTTGATCCAATTCTCTTGCATGAAAGAATCAGAAGACACTGTCAGGAGAAGGAGGAGAACAAACATTCTCCATCTACTCCATTGTATGGCTATGTGCGCACGTGTGCGCTCTGCACCGCACCTAAAAGGTGCGCTTCAGAGCGCAGCTGAAAAGCTCTGTTCTGAAGCGCATGGTGCCGGAAGAGAACGTGCGCACTGCATGCTGCCTCTCCCTATAGACAGCATGCAAACCGCACGAAAGAAGTGACATGTCACTTCTTAGAACGCAGCGATTCGGGCAGCAGCCGAATCGCTGCGTTCTAATAGGCCACGTGCGCACGTGCGCAGGATACATGCAGTTACGCTGCGGTGCAGAACGCAGCGTAACTGCATGCAATACGCACACGTGCACACATCCCCTATCAGTCTGCGGAAATCAGATTGCAATTGGATGTTATCCAAGAGCAATCCAAAGAATTCCACGCACCCATAGATTTGAATGAGTGTGTGACGTCCGATTTACGCGGCCAATTGCAGCATGCTGCAAATTTCTTCTACAAAAAAATGAGAAAAATGGCGCTAACCAGGAATACCCTATAGTATAACATTAATCAAAGGGCTATATGACATCAGATAGCCCTTGTCCATGTTATACGCTCATGTGAACGCACCACAGACTGAGACTAAAGCCCGCTTTACACGCTTCAATATATCTCACAATCCGTCGTTGGGGTCAAGTTGTAAGTGACGCACATCCGGCATCGTTTGTGAGGTATCTGCGTGTGACATCTACTTGCGATCAGGATTGAACGCAAAACCGTTGATCGCAAACACATCGTATCATTCTCTAGAATTGAGCGTTTTGTTGCACAAACCTAGTCAATTGTAACGTGTGACATCCCTCATACGATTTTGGTGTCTGATGCTATGTGCGCAGGTGTGCGCTCTGCACCGCAGCTTATAAAAGGTCTGCTTCAGAGCGCAGCTGAAAAGCTGCGTTCTGAAGCGCCTCACAATGTCTGTCATTCACTAATCTCTGTCAGTCCGTCACTATCTCTGTCCCTCACTCTCTGTCCATGTCAGTCTATCCCCCTCTCTCATATACTCACCGATCCCCGATCCCCGGCGCTGCATTGCATTCACACTGCTCCGGCGGCTTTTACTGTTTTGAAAAAGCCGGCCGCCCATTAAACAATCTCGTATTCCCTGCTTTCCACGCCCACCGGCGCCTGTGATTGGTTACAGTGAGACACGCCCCCCACGCTGAGTGACAGGTGTCACACTGCACCCAATCACAGCAGCCGGTGGGCGTGTCTATACTGTGTAGTGCAATAAATAATTAAATAATTAAAAAAAACGGCGTGCGGTTCCCCCCAATTTTAAAACCAGCCAGATAAAGCCATACGGCTGAAGGCTGGTGTTCTCAGGATGGGGAGCTCCACGTTATGGGGAGCCCCCCAGCCTAACAATATCAGCCAACAGCCGCCCAGAATTGCCGCATACATTATATGCGACAGTTCTGGGACTGTACCCGGCTCTTCCCGATTTACCCTGGTGCGTTGGCAAATCGGGGTAATAAGGAGTTATTGGCAGCCCATAGCTGCCAATAAGTCCTAGATTAATCATGTCAGGCGTCTATGAGACACCCTCCATGATTAATCTGTAAATTACAGTAAATAAACACACACACCCGAAAAAGTCCTTTATTAGAAATAAAAAACACAAACATATACCCTGGTTCACCACTTTAATCATCCCCAAAAGCCCTCCATGTCCGGCGTAATCCAGGATGCTCCAGCGTCGCTTCCAGCGCTGCTGCATGGAGGTGACCGGAGCTGCAGCAGACACAGCCGCTCCGGTCACCTCCACGCAGGTAATGAAGACAGCCGCGCGATCAGCTGCTGTCACTGAGGTTACCCGCTGTCACTGGATCCAGCGGTGGCTGCGGGTAACCTCACTGACAGCTCAGCTGATCGCGCTACTCACCGCCGCTCCTATCACCTCCACGCAGCAACTGAGGTGAGTAGCGTGATCAGCTGAGTTGTCAGTGAGGTTACCCGCAGCCACCGCTGGATCCAGTGACAGCGGGTAACCTCAGTGACAGCAGCTGATCGCGCGGCTGTCTTCATTACCTGCGTGGAGGTGACCGGAGCGGCTGTGTCTGCTGCAGCTCCGGTCACCTCCATGCAGCAGCGCTGGAAGCGACGCTGGAGCATCCTGGATTACGCCGGACATGGAGGGCTTTTTGGGGATGATTAAAGTGGTGAACCAGGGTATATGTTTGTGTTTTTTATTTCTAATAAAGGACTTTTTCGGGTGTGTGTGTGTTTATTTACTGTAATTTACAGATTAATCATGGAGGGTGTCTCATAGACGCCTGACATGATTAATCTAGGACTTATTGGCAGCTATGGGCTGCCAATAACTCCTTATTACCCCGATTTGCCAACGCACCAGGGTAAATCGGGAAGAGCCGGGTACAGTCCCAGAACTGTCGCATATAATGTATGCGGCAATTCTGGGCGGCTGTTGGCTGATATTGTTAGGCTGGGGGGCTCCCCATAACGTGGAGCTCCCCATCCTGAGAATACCAGCCTTCAGTCGTATGGCTTTATCTGGCTGGTTTTAAAATTGGGGGGAACCGCACGCCGTTTTTTTTAATTATTTAATTATTTATTGCACTACACAGTATAGACACGCCCACCGGCTGCTGTGATTGGGTGCAGTGTGACACCTGTCACTCAGCGTGGGGGGCGTGTCTCACTGTAACCAATCACAGGCGCCGGTGGGCGTGGAAAGCAGGGAATACGAGATTGTTTAATGGGCGGCCGGCTTTTTCAAAACAGTAAAAGCCGCCGGAGCAGTGTGAATGCCGTGCAGCGCCGGGGATCGGGGATTGGTGAGTATGAGAGAGGGCTGCTAACTTCAGTAACTTAGGAGATTAGCGGTCACCGGTGAGTCCTTCACAGGTGACCGCTAATCAGGGCGCGACACAGACAGAGCCGCAGCATGACAATGAAGTCGGGTGAAGTTCACCCGAGTTCATTCTGACAGTGCGGCTCTGTCTGTGTCTGCTGTCATCTGCCATTCAGCTCTGCTGCATGGCTGTCTGTGTCTGCTGTCAGCGGCCATGTAGCAGAGCTGAACGGCAGATGACATAGTTAAAAAGCATCCCTACACATTACACACGCTTGTCAAGTCAATAAATTAAAAAAAAAAAAGGTGCCCAATGCATACGTCACAGAACACATGATCTAAAGGATCGCACACAAAATTGACCAATTTAACATAGACTACTAACGCACGTGTGACAGCAAATGAACGACCAACGTGAAATCTCAAGATCCCGTATGCAACCTGGGCGTGTCACATCGCAAATGCGATTGTACAACTAATTGCAACGTGTAAAGTGGGCTTAACGCTCCCATTTTCAATATAGTTCAGCACTGCAGAGGAACACCACAACCTGATATTACACAGGTATTCAAAATTTGGGTTTATGAATATTGTTTCAAATCCAAAGACTGATTCCTATGTTTTCTAATGCCCTAATTTAAAAAAAAAAAAAACATTGGTATTTTTAATCATCACATATGGATTTTGCACAAAACAAATGTGAAATTACATACAAGTGAGAAAAGTAAGAAACATTTTTTACTGTAGCTAAAATGTGGATAATGTTATACATGTATAGAAATTTACTGAACATTCATTCTGTAACTTTATTGGAAATTAACACTTGCGCCTTTCCCTTTTCTCTTCAAAACTCTTCTTGATACCTTTTCTCTTACAGAAGGCCTATGGATCTACTCTGTGAAGCCTCCAGCAGTAGTCCTGCATGATGTTCATGTTTCATCTACTTTTTATCATCTTACAATCTTCATGATATACTGAGGAAATCTTTCTCTTGTGGTTCTGGGTGCATATTGCACCTGACATGTTCCTTTTAACCTTATTTTTAAACTCAGTAGTCTGCTGCAAGCTCCAAGTTATACTTTACTTTAACATTTACCCTGGTCTGCATTAGTGATATCCTACTGCTAGAGTTTGCTATTGCCACTACTTTATGACTTTGGACTATTTGACTCTCCATTTGCCTAGTTAGGCTATATGCGCACGCTGGATTTGTGACCACAAAGATGCAGCGTTTTTATCTTTGTAGTGACCACAAAGATGCAGCCTTTTTATCTTTGTGGTGACTGCAAAAAGAAGTGTTTTAGGCCTAAAAAAACGCAGGAGTCCTCCACCTGTCAGGCCTCTACTGAAGTGAGCCGCGGGATTAGCACTGGCGTCACTCAGGTGATGTGCGGTGACACTGCAAACCACATGAGTGACGTCACCCGTTGATCTGGTGGCTCACTTCGGCCGCGACCTGATATGCAGTCACAAGTGGAGGACTCCAGCTGTCACCGCACGTCACCTGACTGAAGTCACAGCTGTTCTCGCGTGACACAGTTCAGCCACGGCCTGATTTGCGGTAACAGGTGGAGGACTCCAGTCAGGTGATGTGCGGTGATAGCTGGAGTCCTCCACCTGTTACCGCAAATCCGGCCATAACTGAAGTGATGAAGTGAGTGCGAGATCAGTGGTGACTTCAGTCAGGTGATGTACGGTGACAGCTGAAGTCACCATTGATCCCACGCGGCTCACTTCACTTGCAACCTGACCCTCACAGCGAGCAGTCATGCTCTAAGTCCGCTCGCTGTGATTGTCAGATGTAGCAGAGCTGGATGCGTCGTGGGACCTTGTGTGGATTACATCGGACCTGGAGAGTAGTTTTAAGGGTTAATAAAGTGGTGAAAGAGGGGGCTTTTTTTGTGTTTTATTTGAAATAAAGGATTTTTGGGTGATTGTGTTTATTTACTTCCACTTACAGCTTAGTAATGAGGGGATGTCTCATAGACACCTGCCATCAATAAGCTAGGACTTAGTGGCACCTATGGGCTGCAGCCATTAACTCCTTATTACCCCGATTGCCACCGCACCAGGGCAATCGGGATGAGCTGGGAAAAGTCCTGGGACTGTCGCACCTAATGGATGCGGCAATTCCTGACAGCTGCTGGCTGATATTTTTAGGCTAGGGGAGGCTCCCAATAACGTGGGTCTCCTCAGCCTGAGAATACCAGCCCCCAGCTGTGAGACTTTATTTTGGCTGGTTATCAAAATTGGGGGGGACCGTAAGTTGTTTTTTTAAAATTATTTATTTATTTAATTTACTGTACGATATAGACCCGCTGTGATTGGTTGTAGTCAGACAGCTGTCACTCAGCGTGAGAGTGGGTCTGCCTGCAACCAATCACAGCCACCGGTGAGCAGGGAAGGAGTGAATATGTTATGAGCCTAATAAGCGGCCGGCTCTGCAAGATGAAAGAGCTGCCACAGCAGCAGTGTGACAGCCGACTGGTAATCGGTGAGTATGAAGTGTGACGCCCCTGGGTGTCACAGGGTGCTGCACTTCCTATTCTTGATGCTGTAGTCAACCCCTCATGGTTCTGGGTTCCCAACTTATGGTACTGCCTCCATCAGCATCCAAAATCCCAACCACACCTCACACCACACCCTGTCAGGCACACCAGTGGGATGCCTAGCTGGAATAGGGCCGTCCACCTAGGGGTCAGGCAGACTGGTGGGAGGGAAGTAGTGAGTGAAGTTGTAGCCCTCAAGAAGTGAGGAGCTGGGGAGTGGTGGCTCCCTGTTTTTGTGGCAGGTTGGGTGGCAGACGGTGGTCTGGGCTGGAGGAGTCGGAGACCCGGTCGCAGGGTATTGAGGCTTGATTCCTAGACCTGCTCTTGGAGGACGGGAGGCATCTGAGTCTAAAAACTGGTCCGGGACCGAAAGCACGGTGAGGTACAGGACCCTAGGTCGTGGAGTAGCTTAAGACAACCCGGCAATTAACCTTCGGAGGATAGTGACTTTATGGACTGTCCCCAAAAAGCTCAGAGATCAGGGGCACTAGCATAACGAGGGGGATAGGGCTTTCCAACCCATGCAGCCTACAGAAATCCCAAGCGTGAGCCCTTGAGAGCACAGCTCCACTACCAACAAGGAGGGAGTGGGGCCCGGACAGCTTTAAGCCAACGGGCCACCAGAATACTTTGAATTTGTGCACGGAGGCAGGCTCTGGATCACCCGGCAGTACTATAGGGGAAGGATACCCAGACGGGCTCCCCAAGTGGACAGTGGCACCCAGAGATTTGGTTTACCTTGTTGTCAGAGTCTGCTTTGTGGTCGCACCATCACCGATGCTGCCTGAGTGAGTACATGAGCCTCCCCTGCTTCCAACCGGCCCTGCGCACCCCTGCTCCCCCATCATCCAGAGTCCGGGGGCCTCATCTACCCATGGAGGGAACGTCATCTGGCTGCCCCACTTCATCTTCCCCGGGTACTCCCATCGGCAGCGGCTGTACTCCCTTACCGTGAACGACGGGTGGTGACACAAACTCTTATCCCCTATAAAAAGCCTCCCCTTTTACATTTGAGTGGCCACGAGTCCCTGGGTCCGGAGACCCTCGAGCCACAGCAGCAACCCCGGATCCGAGCGGTTTGACCGCTGCAGGGGCGGCATAGAAGCGCTTGCTTCTACCCCTTTGCACTCGATTCTGGTCCCTATAGACTTTATATGGGGAGCAGTATCTGGCCAAATACCAACGATCAATCCCCGTCGACCCGGAGTCTAGTCAGAAAAACTCACCAAAATGCATATAAAATAACAACTTGCGTTTTTCATTGCAGTTTTCCACATCTCATTGAATTCAATCAGGGAAAAATGCAGTGACAAATGCCAAAAGAATTCACATGCTGCATCTTTGTGGTCACCACAAAGATTCAGCCAAAAAAAAACTGCAACGTGTGGACATAAAAAATGTGATCTCATAGACTTAGCTGGGGAAGGAAATTCATGCAGTTTTGAGACCAAAACTGCACCTAAAATATGCGTCAAAAACCACAGCATGTGCACAAAGCCTATTATAACTCTGTCCTCCTGGTTTAGAGTTTGGTTATTTCCTAACCTTTTGACTTCCAAATCTCTATATTCTGAATTTGTCCTGTTTTTGCTCTTTTTGCTCATAAAGTCAACTAGTCTCTGCCACAGTGCGCCATAGGCCAGCAGCCAGTTGTGAACGTAACTCCGGGGGCCCTGGATAAGTCTGGTTCTCTTACAGGAGATAAATAATGAAGGTCAAATTTCCTAGTGGACTTGCTAAGTGGGATTTTTGAAGGATGCCTGTCTGAGGAAGCTCTAGTAAAAACTGCTAGACTTCTATGTACAGCTTATCTTACACTATAATATTGTATACTATGGAGTCGTTGAATCTGTCATTGTGTTCTACAATATATATATTATACTTCTGCTCGGAACCCTATGCTGTACAGCAGTGGTGTGACGCCCTGGCAAAACCAGGTAGTCACAGAGGTTGTACAAATCTCTCAAGGGCAAGATTCCATCCTCCTTGGCATACCAACACAAAACTGACACCCAGGTGCACAACACCAGCTAGTAAACCCTAGTCACCCCCCATGACAATAGCAACACACCAGTGGGTGGGACCAGGCGGATGGGAGCACCCACCTAGGGGTCCTGAGGTGTCAGGGGAGGGAACACATCAGTTAAGTTGAAGTTACAGTTAGTGGAGGTTGAGGAGAGTGGAGTGTAAAGTGACAGCGGAGTCAAAGGTTGGGGCCTCTGGACTACTGACTAGGTGGCAGATGGCAAGCAGGACCGCAGGCAACGGAAATCCGGTCGCGGAAGACCTTAAGTGGACCGGGGCAGGGCTGTAGCCCACCGGTGCTGACAGCGGGAATCTGGTCTGGAGGCCATGCACAGTCGGGGTGCCTGGACCCTAGGGCGAGGAAGGTTTCAAGCCCCTTGTCAATAGACCAGACGGTGACAAGGTTCCAGGTCTTGTTCTATAGTAAGCCCAGAGAGCGAAACGGAAGCCCAACGTGGGAGATATGGTGTCCGCCAGAACCCACAGAGATTCAAAGGGTCTGATTTCACGGGCCACAGCTCCCAACATACAAAGTACCGGGAGTGGACTTCCCCGTTTCAGGCGGAGTTGTCCCATTGAAGACACAAACACTGAGTGCAGGAGGAAGAGACCCCTGTTTGCTACACCAGGTTGTGGGACCCAAATACACCCGCCGAAGGGTCACTGGCAATTTGGTTTACCACTGGACCCTGTGTGCAATTCTTTGGAACTGTGAGTACACCATCCACCCCCGGTCCAACCCTACATGACACTCTCCGCATCCATTACTCCCGTTCACCTGGTCCACGGGACTACACCTCCCCTACCCGTGGAAGGGATGCAATCCGGTTGCCCCGCTCCATCAGTCCCGGGCGTCCCATCACCACGCAGCGGCGGTGCTACCAACTCTCAACACAACCCACGGGTGGCGTCACTGACAGACTATACCCCTGTAATTATTCCCTTTAATTAGTGTCGTGGGCAGCGGGCCGCTGCACGCTCCCTGGATCCGGTCGCCACTCAAGCCGCAGCCACGATCCCGGATCCGAGCGCCTTGAGGAGCCCCCCTGACGTGGCATGCGTGCCCCCCGCCCGCGACAACTAAAACCTGGCATCACTAACAGGATTCATACCCCATCCACTAACCTGGGTGAAGTGTGCCTTTCCTGGACTGTAAACCGTGAAACGCTAAAAATTTCTGGACTGCTGCCATCTTGCCCGCCATATTTGGCGCCAAAAACAACAACCTCGCCATCTTCTTCCCCGAAAAGAGCGCAAATCTGAAGCCCTGCCCCCTAAGAACGCGGGGGAACCTGGTGATCTTCAGAGCAGGAAGTTACGAAGGACAGTGGGTCCCGCGAGACTGCTGTTGAAAACCAAGGGGTAAACCTAAGAATTTGATCACTACTCAAAAAAAGAGCCAATGTGATCACACACACTCATGTAGTTCACAGTGACTCATACAACCTACAAAGAACTACAACACTTTTACATAGAAAATATCTTTATTAAGAGAATATGTATATAAAACAAGAAAAAAATGCACAGCAATACAATGACATGAGGATATGAGACAGCTTTTTCTCTGATTGAAATCCCATGGTGGCCAGCAATAATAAATATATATCTCTCCTAGTCAGATGAAGTGTTAACAAAATCCCCTCTGAAAATTACTTTCAGGAATTTAAAAAAATTCATCCGACTGAATAAAATTGAATACTTTGGCCAAACATACAATGAAAAAGTCTCAAAAGCTGAACCCAAAGTCTGTACACCCTGTACAGCAAATGGATGGCAAGAAGAAATCAGGACAGTATGTCTATAGCAAGAGTGACAGATGTGACACTGCACGGACTGTAGAAATGCATGAACATTTAGTAGTGTAATGGGGAATGTCAGGAGTCAATGCCATTTATAAATAGGTTATGCCATAACCAAATGAATGGAATATGGAGTAATAATAACAAGAAATGAGAGTCCTGACATGCCGCAACACACAAAATAGATAGTCACATGCAAGTGTACAAAAACATCTAGAGTAATCACATACTGTATCTTACCATGGGACACCCTGACGCGTTTCGCCAATGCTTTATCCAAGGGCGCTTGGGATGAATTTTTTTAAATTCCTGAAAGTAATTTTCAGAGGGGATTTTGTTTACACTTCATCTGACTAGGAGAGATATATATTTATTATTGCTGGCCACCATGTGATTTCAATCAGAGAAAAAGCTGTCTCCTATCCTCATGTCATTGTATTGCTGTGCATTTTTTTCTTGTTTTATATACATATTCTCTTAATAAAGATATTTTCTATGTAAAAGTGTTGTAGTTCTTTGTAGGTTGAAAACCAAGGGGGAAAGACCGGAAAGATGTCGGCGCTTGATGATGATGGAGGAGCCGTGGCTCCACAGCAGTGCTGGATGACAGGGAAGCGGTGGGTCCCGCTCCGGTCGCAAGAGCGATGGACCCTGTGGTCCCGGCGGTCACGCAAGTTATGCCGATTACTCTGCCTTACGTGCCCGGAGCTACCTGGCTGCCCCAGTATGACGGCCGACCCGATGCCCTGCAGGTATTTAAGAAGATATGCACTGTTCTCGATATGTATGCAGGCTATTATTGAATATAATAAACAACAGTTGGCCGTGGTAGATTCGGAACTGGATGGAATACAGTCCCAGATCACTGACATATGGACGACTGAAGATATAGCCTTACTTGATAGTGAAATCGATACTAAATCTAAGGATTGGGAGAAACAAATTAGTGATGTAAAGAATAAAAAACTGCAAAGGGATTCACTTAATGACCAGACTGGGCGAGTATATAAATGGAAATTTCAGAATGGAGATCGACAGGTGAGAAATCCATCTATATCATCGGCGGCATCATCGACCAGTGAAACGTCTGTGCCTGAGCGACAACAACATAGGATTGCCCAGAATAAATCCACCAATTGGAAAAAGAAGGGATTCAAACGAAAACAGGTTCCTGATCTAGAACAAGACAAATCAAGTGCCTTGAAGGTAATAAATTTGTCTAATGTGGTCCTCTCACCTGCTCAAATTGATGTACTGTGTAGGGGTCTAACATTCTGTCCTGCCTCTAAATTTGACTGTTTTGCAGCTATCACGGATCTAAACCTCTTTGCCAGGAAATTACTTTTTAAAAATTATTTTCATGATGAGAATTTGAGATCAATGTTCCTTACCAGTGAGGAAAGAGAAGCAATTCAGATACTGGAGGAGCTGCTAAGTGAACAAGACAGTCTTAAAGGAGGTAAGGTTCCATCATCCCTTATCCCTTAATCTAAGAAGTTCCCTCCTCTCACTTCTGGTCTGAATATTGACATATTTGTGCAGTTGGTTACAGAAGATCTGAAATCTATATCATCATCTATTAGACATGACAACTGCACAAGTATTGAGAGGGAGGCGTTGAAGGATCTGTCCAAAATGGATGATATTGTGATTAAGCCATCCGATAAGGGTGGCAATGTAGTCATCTGGCCACGCACCCTTTATGAGAAGGAAGCATTACATCAGCTGAGGGATTCTCAGTGTTATAAGAGATTGTATTATAATCCCTTGTCTAATTTTCAGTTGGCATTGATGAATATTCTCCATAAAGCAGTTGAAGATGGTATTCTATCCTCTAAGGAAGTGGAATTTTTGACGGTTGAGGATCCATGTGTGGCCACAATATATTTTCTGCCGAAAATCCATAAAAACCCTGTAACTCCACCTGGACGACCTATTGTTTCAGGTAATGGCAATATTTGTGAATGTATTTGTAAATTTTTGGACCATTACCTGCAACCTTTGGTTGAAACCCTGCCTTCTTTCATCAGGGATACAAATGACATATTAAGAAAAATGGAAGACTTGCACTTGGAACAAGACATGTTACTTGTCACAGCCGACGTTTAATCGTTATATACGTCCATACGACATCAGGACGGTCTTTCTGCGGTGAGTTTCTTCCTTAACTCATCCAATTTGGAGAGGGGTCTTGTTAAGTTACTTTTACAACTTCTGGAATTTATTCTGGACCATAATTTTTTCTTTTTCAAGGATGACCTCTACCTACAGCTCCAGGGCACAGCAATGGGGGAGTCTTGTGCGCCCTCATATGCTAACCTTTTCCTGGGGCCGTGGGAGAGGAACATCTTTGTGACAGACCCCCTTCCTCTCTCTGACAAGAAACATATGTGGTCAAGATATATTGACGATGTCATTTTTGTATGGCAGGGTAACAAGGAAGAGTTGGAATTATTTATGACATCTATCAATCAAAATGACATTAATTTGAAACTCACCCATAATGTCGGAACTTCTTCTATTGATTTCTTGGATGTGAAATTTAATGTTGATGCTGATGGTGCAATACATTTGTATCTCTTCAGAAAGACCACAGCAGTGAATTCTGTATTGCATGTGAAGTCTGCCCATCCTAAACATGTCATCAAAAACATTCCCAAAGGTCAATTCTTATGAATTAAGAGGATCTGTACGGATAGCCTATCTTTTGAGAAACAAGCCGCTGATCTTACTAGAAGATTTTTGGCCAGAGGACATCATCCCTGAGATGTTAATCATGGATACCAAGCGGCGAAACATACAGAACGGAGGACTCTGCTCAATAATGTCAAGAGAAGCAAACCCCATGAGGATATCGTGAGATTCATCTCTACGTTCAATTTGCATTCTGAGGAGGTACGTGCAATCCTAAAAAAACATTGGGGGATTCTAAAACTTGACAACATCTTGAGGCACTATGTTCCATCAGATCCGAACATTACTTTTTGGAGATCTAAGAGCCTCAAGGACCTTCTTGTACACAGTCATCACAGAGGTCAGGTAAGCCAAACTTTTTTGGACTCCTCAAAGATTCCATGGAGTTGTAAACCATGTGGTGACTGTATGGCATGTCCCAATGTCGAAAGAGTAAAAAATTTCTTTAGCTCGGACGTCAAGAGGGAATTTAAAATTACACATACCCTCAGCTGCAGTACAAAGGGGGTGATTTACTTGGCTTCTTGTCCCTGCAACTTTAGGTATGTTGGCCTCACGACCAGGCAATTCAGGAGAAGAGCAAGGGAGCATGTTCTAGCCATTTCTGCAGCAAAGGATGAAGAGGATGTATCCAGATTGACAACCATTCCTTGCCATTTCAGGCAATTCCACCAGTGTAATCCCTCTCTATTACGGATACGTGCAATTGATAGAGTTATGGTAAGTCAAAGAGGGGGGAAATGGAAAAAAGCTCTAGCCCAAAAAGAATCACGATGGATTTTTACTTTGAATACCCTAGTACCCCATGGGTTAAATGAGAACATCAGTTATGTACCCTTCTTGTGATTAAGGTTCCTAGTTCATGTACTTCATGATAGTTATAAATTTAGAACAATATTTTTTGCTTTTATTTGTGAAAAAATCGGAAATTTGATGAAAATTTTGAAAATTTTGCAATTTTCAAACTTTTAATTTTTATGCCCTTAACCCAGAGAGTTATGTCACACAAAACAGTTAATAAATAACATTTCCCACATGTCTACTTTACATTAGCGCAATTTCTGAAACAAAATGTTTTGGGGTTAGGAAGTTAGAAGGGGTCAAAGTTCATCTGCAATTTCCCATTTTTTCAACAAAATTCACAAAACCATTTCTTTAGGGACCACATCACATTTGAAGTGACTTTGAGAGGCCTAAGTGACAGAAAATACCTAAAAGTGACACCATTCTCAAAACAGCACCCCTCAAAGTACTCAAAACCACATCCAAGAAGTTTATTAACCCTTCAGGTGCTTCACAGGAACTAAAGCAAAGTGGAATGAAAAAAAGCAAAAAATAAAATTTTACCTAAAATGTTGCTCTACCCCAAATTTATTCACTTTTAGAAGAAATAACACAACAAAATGAACCCCAAAACTTGTTACCCACTGTCTTATGAACGCGCCAACACCCCACATGTGGTCAGAAACCTTTGTTTGGACAAATGGGAGGGCTCGGAACAGGAGCAGCAATATTTGATTTTTGGAAAGCAAATTTGGCTGAAATAGATTGCGGGCACCATGTTGCATTTACAGGTCCGCTAAGGTACCTAAACAGAAGAAACCCCTCACAAGTGATGCCATTTTGGAAAGTGGACCCCTCAAGGCTTCTATCTAGGGGTATAGTGAGCATTTTGGATCCACAGGTACTTCACAGATTTTGATAACGTTACATTGTCACATTGAAAATTTTCATTTTTTTCTCAAAAATGTTGCTTTAGCATCAATTTTTTCACTTTTTCAAGAGGTAATTCCAAAACTTTCACCCCAATGTTTGTTACCCACTTTTTTATGAGCGCGGTGATACCTCACTTGTTGTCTGAAACCTTTGTTTGGAGAATTGGGAGGGCTTGGAACGGAAGGAGCAATATTTGAATTTTGGAAAGGAAATTTGGCTGAAAAAGATTGCGGGCACCATGTCGCATTTGGAGGACCCCTAAGGTATGTAAACAGCAAAAAACCACCACAAGTGACCCCATATTGGAAACTAGGCCTCTCAAGGAATTTATCTAGATGTTTGGTGAGTACCCTGAACCTCCAGGTGCTTTACAGAAGTTTATAATGTTGAGCCATGAAAATAAAAAAATAAAATTTTACCACAAAATTGTTACTTCAACCAGGTAGCTTTTTTTTTCACAAGGGTAACAGGAAAAAAATCACCATGAAATTTATTGCGCAATTTCTCCTGAGTTTGGTGATATCTTGTACGTGGTGGAAATCAACTGTTTGGGCACACTGCAGGGCTCGGAAGAGAAGGAGTGCAACTTGACTGCAAAATTGGCTGGAATCAATAGCGGACGCCATGTTGCATTAGGAGAGCCCCTGAGGTGCCTAAGCAGTGGAGGTCCCCCACAAGTGACCCCATTCTGAAAAATAGACCCCACAAGGAATTTATCTAGATGTTTGGCGAGTACCCTGAACCCCCAGGTGCTTCACAAAAGTTTATAATGTTGAGCTGTGAAAATAAAAAAAATATATTTTTACCACAAAATTGTTACTTCAACCAGATAGCTTTTTTTTTAACAAGAGTACACGGAAAAATATCAGCATAAAATTTATTGTGCAATTTCTCCTGAGTATGCTGATACCTTATGTGTGGTGGAAATCTACTGTTTGGGTGCACAGCAGGGCTCGGAAGGGGAAAAGTGCCATTTGACTGAACAATTGGCTGGAATAATTAGCGGACGCTATGTCACATTTGGAAAGACCCTAAGGTGCCTAAACAGTGGAGGTCCCCCACAAGTGACCCCATTCTGGAAACAAGACACCTCAAGGCTTTTATCGAGGTGTATATTGAGGATTAAAATTATTGAAATTTTCATTTTTTTCACAAAAATGTTGATTTAGCGACACATTTCTCACTTTTTCAAGAGGCAACAACAAAACGTGTACTCCACAGGTTATCTAATTTCTTGTGAGCGCAGGGATACCCCACGTGTGGCCAAAAACCTTTGTTTGGATAAATGGGAGGGCTTGGAATGGAAGGAGCACCGTTTGAATTTTGGAAAAGTTGAAGTAAATTGCGCGCACCATGTCACATTAGCAGGGCCCCTTGGGTACCTATACATCAGAAACCCCCCACAAGTGACCTCATTTTGGAAACTAGACCCCTCAAAGATTTTATTCAGGAGTATAGTAAGCATTTTGAATCCACAGGTACTTCACAAAAATGTTGCTAGTACACAGTGCCAGCCTTCCTGCAGAGATGTGAGTGTTGTCCACGGGAGAACGCAGCTGCCCATGCCCACGATTTGGGTTCAGACTGCTGTGGACTTTGGCTCTATTCTACCTGCAGAAAACACTCATCTCCGCAGCATAAATTGACATGCTGAGGCTCGGGAAGCTGCGCCACAGGTCGGTTTATGCTGCAGAGAAAAGAAACACAGTGGGCACGGGATTTCTAAAAATCCTTCCACTGTGCTTCTACTGCACAACACAGCGTTATGGACGCAGGGAAAACACTCTGCGCCCAAAACGCTGCAAACCCTGATTGTGGGCACACAGCGTAAAATGCTACAATGGATGAATGGATAGATGTCAAACATATACAGTTAGGTCCAGAAATATTTGGACAGTGACACAAGTTTTGTTATTTTAGCTGTTTACAAAAACATGTTCAGAAATACAATTATATATATAATATGGGCTGAAAGTGCACACTCCCAGCTGCAATATGAGAGTTTTCACATCCAAATCGGAGAAAGGGTTTAGGAATCAATTCTGGCGATTCGCCCCAGCTCATCCCGCGCCCTGGTGCGATGGCAAACGGGGTAATAAATGGGGTTGATACCAGATGTGTAATGTCACCTGGCATCAAGCCCAGCAATTAGTTATGTCACGGCGTCTATCAAATACCCGACATAACTAATTGACAGTAATAAAAAAAAAAATTGACAACAAAAAAAAATTAATTTGAAAAAACACTCCCCAAAACATTCCCTGATTAACCAATTTATTGAAAAGAAAAGAAAAAATAAATCCGCTGTAATCCATTTGGACGTCCCACGTCGACTATGGACCTTCTAGAATATGGGGGACACGTTCAGGGAACGTATCCCCCATTTTCTAGGTGTGCAGACCCTCCATTTGAGGAGAGTGGGTGCAAAGAATCTGCACCCACCCTCCCTGGGTCACAGCTGCAGTGTGCCGAGCAGCAGCAGCAGCAGCCAGCGTCCTGAACACAGGAAGCTGACAGCCGCGCTCTGCACATGTGACCGGCGTCTGCTGTGAAGGAGCCGGAGGAGGGCGCCGCGGGGGATCAGCGCTCCGACAGGTATGTAGGACACCGGGGAACACCGGGGTGGGGATAGGGGGTGACTTGGCAGGGCCTGGGGAGCAGGTTTCTGTCGCATGTGTTATGGCACATACGACAGAAACCATAAGAAAAGTGTGAATGCGGCCGGCGCGCTGCTGTGCTCGCCGGTGCGCGCGGCCATCTTGGATTTTCGGGAGGGGGTTGGGGGTCGGGGGGGCACTTTGGGGACACCGGGGGACCGGAGGGAACCGAGAAAGATATTTATCTCCCATCTGACATGTTTGATCATGCCAGATGGGAGATAAATCATTTTTTACCGGCGCGGTCATTTACTATAACTTGATGATCGGTATACGGTGTATACCGGTCATCACGTGACTGTGGACCGGAAAAACCGGCCCGAATCATGATCTCCAGGGTCTCAGCTACCCCCGGTAGCTGAAACCCCGAAGATTTTCTGACGCTGGGGGGCGCCATACACTTTTTTCTGCCCGCCGTTTTAAAACGGCAGAAAGGAATAAGTACCCTTTTTTGGTGCCATTTTAAAACGTAACGCGGTCGTAATGGGGTTAAATCATATTGGTGGTTTTATAGTTCTATTTTTTCATATAAAAACGAAAAATACTTACATTTGTATAATGTGCAATCACTTCCGCATATGTGGAACGCATTTGCTTCCACTGCGCTCGCACAATGTGTAACAAACATATACAGCGTTTCCGGGTAGCGGAACCTTTCTTTGTGAGCTTTGGGGAAGGATATCCCTGATAAGACCACATCATGATTCCTCACTTCCTGTTTTCCGATTTCCTTATGCATCATTTTATGTGGCAGTTCCGGCCAGTGGAACTGTTCAGAGAGGTCACAGAGGGGAGGATTATCCTAGTTACCCCACATATGAGAAATGGGAATCCCCATCTGGGCAATTGACTTGCGATTTGATGAAGTAAGTAATTATGCTAATAACATTGTGCATTTTTTGAAACCACCAATGCGGTTGATCATTTAGTGATCCCTATGAGTGTATTGGCTCAACCTTTCTAGCAATTAAGGGATGGTGTGAATTACCAATGATATAAAAACCTCTGTAAACCTTACATTTGTCATAAGCGCCCTTGGATAAAGCATTGGCGAAACGCGTCAAGGTGTCCCATGGTAAGATACAGTATGTGATTACTCTAGATGTTTTTGTACACTTGCATGTGACTATCTATTTTGTGTGTTGCGGCATGTCAGGACTCTCATTTCTTGTTATTATTACTCCATATTCCATTCATTTGGTTATGGCATTACATATTTATAAATGGCATTGACTCCTGACATTCCCCATTACACTACTAAATGTTCATGCATTTCTACAGTCCATGCAGTGTCACATCTGTCACTCTTGCTATAGACATACTGTCCTGATTTCTTCTTGCCATCCATTTGCTGTACAGGGTGTACAGACTTTGGGTTCAGCTTTTGAGACTTTATCATTGTATGTTTGGCCAAAGTATTCAATTTTATTCAGTCGGATGAATTTTTTGAAATAAATTCCTGAAAGTAATTTTCAGAGGGGATTTTGTTTACACTTGATCTGACTAGGAGAGATATATATTTATTATTGCTGGCCACCATGTGATTTCAATCAGAGAAAAAGCTGTCTCCTATCCTCATGTCATTGTATTGCTGTGCATTTTTTTCTTGTTTTATATACATATTCTCTTAATAAAGATATTTTCTATGTAAAAGTGTTGTAGTTCTTTGTAGGTTGAAAACCAAGGGGGAAAGACCGGAAAGATGTCGGCGCCTGATGATGATGGAGGAGCCGTGGCTCCACAGCAGTGCTGGATGACAGGGAAGCGGTGGGTCCCGCTCCGGTCCCAAGAGTGATGGAACCTGCGGTCCCGGCGGTCACGCAAGTTATGCCGATTACTCTGCCTTACGTGCCCGGAGCTACCTGGCTGCCCCAGTATGACGGCCGACCCGATGCCCTGCAGGTATTTATGAAGATATGCACTGTTCTCGATATGTATGCAATGACTGGCAAGCAGCGCGCATCCGTGGTGCTCGGACAGCTGACAGGCGCAGCCGAGCAGGAGGTGGAGACCTGAACTGATGAGGATCGAGCCTCGGTGGCTGCCATATTTGATAAACTGCAAGTAGCCTTTGAGACCCGCACGGAAGCAGAGCTAAGGATGCAATTTTACAACTGTCGGCAGCGTCCACAGGACAGCATTAGAGACTATGCCTTGAGGTTACAAACCGCTCTGTGCACTCTAAGGCAAGTGGACTCTATCAATGAGCCGGAGAGCAATAAAATGCTTGTAGAGCAGTTCCTGCAGGGGCCGGGGTCAGCTGAGGATTGCAAGCAGCTGCGGCTGTGGGCCCTGGAGCATCCGGACTTAAACTTTAAAGTCCTAAAGGACCAGGCCATAAAGGCTTTACAAACCTCTGAGGCTAGTGACTCTGTACCATCATCCTGGCCAGCCAATACCTCACACCTGCTGGTGAAACCTCCTCTATTGTCCTTACCAGCACCCGCAGTGCCAACAACACTCCCTGGAGCTCCCGGAGACCTGTCATCCCAAGTTCAACAGCTGAGCAAGGACGTCGCCAGGATCCTCGAGGCCATGCAGCTCCAGCCAAAGACCAAGCTTGCGGAGAAGATCCAGCTCGCTGACAGCCCTGAAGACGTTCCCTGGATGCAGAGAAGGAGCAACAACCGGTATGGACAACCCGCTTGTTACAGGTGCAACAAGACTGGCCACTACTCTCGTTGGTGTCCTTTAAACGAGCAACCCCTGAGGCCAAGGGCCAATTAGGAATAGATCAACGCTGAGCTGATTGGCGCGAGCGCTATGTTGGAGGCCGCCCCATTGTCTCCCTCACCATAGACGAGCTCCCAAAGTTTGTACTTCTGGACACTGGCTTAAAGGTAACGACTATACACTATGTACTGTATAAACGTTACTGGTCTGACGATGACCTTACCCCACCAGATTCTGGCCTGACCATTATCTCAGCCAATGGGCTCCCAATGACCCAAGTGGGGTTTAAGGAAGTGACTCTTAAGGTGGGGCGAGTGGAGTTAGAGCATCAAGGACTTATAGTGGTGCAGAATGACCCTAGTGATCGTAACCCGAAAATGGTCCTAGGAACCAATGTTATTGAAAATTGTATGGGGGAAGTATTTCACTTACTCCAGCAGCTGTCTGCTATGGCAGGAGTGGGCCGGCAGAGGGCCCTGCAACGTGAAATCCGGGCCCTCCTGCAGCGGCAACAGGTGAATCTGTCTGGTGGAGAGATTGGTAATATGCGAGTGATGGATGTAGCACCCCTGGTAGTGCCTCCGCGAAGTGAAATGATGATTTGGTGTAGGGCAGCAGTAGGTACCCGCGGACAAGATTATTAGGCAGTGGTGGAGCCCCTGCCTTCAGAACACTGGCCTACAGTTTTGACAGCCAGAGGATGATTGATGTCCGGAAGGGGAGAGTGCCCGTGAGAGTGATGAATTGCGCGGAAAAAGAGGTTAAGCTGCCCAGATATGCCACCATTGCTAAGCTGTTCACAGTAGATACACATGCCATCCAAGCAGCTGCATCCACCATCACTGCATCCCAACCAGTCAGTAACAGTTCACCAAGTCAGTCAGAGGAGTGGTGTCAAGTAATACACGTAAGCACTGACTCTACACCTTCACATCACAAGGAGGGGGTCTCAAGGGTAGTGCAAGAGTATGAGCAAGTCTTCAGTAAACACCCGTTAGACTTTGGGAGGATCAAAGGGGTCCAACACTACAACCCCACAGGTGCGCACCCACCCATCAAAGAGAGGTATAGGCCGATACCGCCTGCACATTACCAGTGTGCCAAAGACATGTTGAGGAACATGAAGGAGGCGGGGGTTATCCGTCATAGCTGTAGCCCCTGGGCAGCTCCGTTGGTTCTGGTAAAGAAGAAAGATGGCACCATGAGAATGTGTGTGGACTATCGGAAGATTAATCAGATCACCCACAAGGATGCGTATCCACTCCCCCGTATTGAGGAATTATTGGCTGCATTAACAACTGCAAATTATTTTTCTACCCTTGATCTCACTTGTGGCAACTGGCAAGTGTCCATTGTTGAGGAAGACTATGAGAAAACCGCCTTCGCCACCCCGATGGGTCTCTGCGAGTTCAACAGCATGCCCTTCGGGTCGTGCAATGCGCCAGGGACCTTCCAGAGACTGATGGAGTGCTGCATAGGACACCGCAACTTCGAGACGGTACTGCTCTACTTGGACGATGTCATTGTCTATTCAACGACATATGAAGATCATTTAGAACATCTTGCAGAAGTCTTTGAGGCCCTCTCCAAGTACGGAATGAAAATGAAGCCGTCCAAATGCTGAAGCCTAAAGTTCAATACCTGGGGCATGTGGTAAGCGCAGAGGGTGTGGCTCCGGATCCGGAGAAGATAACCGCCATCCAGAACTGGCCAATACCCACTACCATCAAAGAGGTATGGCAATTCCTGGGCCCGATGGGCTATTACCGCAGCTTCATCAAAGGTTACACCAAGATGGCAGCTCCTATGCAGGACCTCCTGGTTGGAGAAACCAAGCAAGGCAAGACTTCTAGGTCTCCATTCCCATGGGGGGAGGCGCAAGAAAGTTACTTCCAGCAAATGAAATCAGCTCTGACTGGAGAAGAGATCCTGGCATACCCCGACTATGGTCTCCCATTCATACTGTATACGGATGCCAGCAACGTGAGATTGGGAGCTGTCCTGTCCCAAGTGCAGAGTGGCAAGGAGAAGGTAATATCTTATGAAAGCAGGAAGCTCCGCCCAACAGAAAGGAACCCTGAGAATTACAGTTCTTTCAAGTTGGAATTCCTGGCACTCGTCTGGGCTGTGACGGAGAGATTCAAGCATTACCTGGCTTCTGCGAAGTTCACTGCATTTACGGACAACAACCCCTTGACCCATCTGGACACAGCAAAGCTTGCGGCCCTGGAACAATGCTGGGTAGCCCGATTGGCGAACTATGACTTCACCATAAAGTACAGGGCCGGGCGGAAGAATACCAATGCTGATGCGTTGTCCAGAATGCCATATCTGCCTGATGGTGGGGTGGATGAAAATGAGTTGGAAGAAATTGAACTGCCTGTGTTCCATCAACCTGACGGTTTGGAGAACACCAGACCTTACAGCAGTCAGCAGGAGGCAGCATTCAACCCGCTACCCCATCATGATTGGCAAAAAGCACAAGATAGAGATCCTGCAGTCCGATTGATTAAGACGTTGATTTCCCAGGCTGATTTCAGGATGGAGCCCACTGCGCTGGCAGGAGCAGAGGCTGTGGAAAGAGAGGGGCCGGTTGTATCTGCAGCGAGGCAAGTTGTGCAGAGGACTGATCAATCCCAAGACGCATGAGAGGATCTGCCAGATAGTAATACCTCAAGCATACATACTGGTGGTCTTAGAAGCCTATCATGATGGAGCTGGACACTTCGGCTGGAAGAAGTTGGAAATGCTATTACGGAAGCGCTTCTACTGGGCTGGAATGAGAGAATCGATTGAAGCATGGTGTCGGGATTGTGGTCCCTGTGTGCTAAGAAGAAAGGATGGTACAGCCAAAGAGCCCGTTGCAACTGATCATCACCAATCAGCCATTGGAACTCGTTGCTTTAGATCATGTCAAGCTCACACCAAGTAGGAGCGGGTATACGTATGCCCTCACAATAGTGGACCACTACTCAAGATTTATGGTCGTGGTACCCGTCAAGGATCTAACGGCCCGTACTGCAGCGAACGTCTTCCAGGCGCACTTCTGCAGACCACATGGCTACCCAGAGAGGGTACTCACAGATCAAGGCCCTGCCTTTGAAGCGGAGATCTTCAAGGAGTTCTGCAGTCTATACGGATGCAGGAAGATACGTACTACGCCTTACCATGCCCAAACCAATGGGATATGTGAGAAGATGAACCATTTAGTCATCAACCTGCTTAAGACACTACCCCTTGAAGAGCGAAACCAGTGGCCTGAGAAACTGCCCGACCTAGTAGATATGTACAACAACATCCCTGTCAGTTTCACTAGGTGTACGCCTGCTTACCTCATGAGGGCAAGACCTCGAAGATTGCCAGTGGACTTGGATATGGATGTTGGTGTGCCCGAAACCATATCCCCGACTATGGACTGGAATTCCAGACATGAGATGCAGATTCAAGAGTATGTGGAAAGGAACCTGAACCAGAGGAGGAAAAAGCAGGAGCAGCATTTCAACAAACAGGCAAGGGCTTGCCCCTTTGTACCGGGAGACGTGGTACTGAAGAGGAAAAGAAGACTACATAAATTGGACGACCAGTGGGAGAAGGTCACCTATGTCATACAACTCTCCGACCCCGATAATCAGAAGATCTATCTTGTCAGCAGAGACCAAGGAAAGACTACGGCTACCATCTCCAGGGACCACTTGAAAAGGTGCCGAGAACCCCTGAAGGTCTTGGAAGAAGTTCCCACTCCAGTCACGGGCATGGAAAGAAGAAAGGAGGTGAATCACCCCATCCTAGGTGATTTCCCAGCGGATTGGCTTATGCAAAATGGAGCAGTGATTGTTCCCGTTCTAACGTTCTCACAACCCATGGAAGACCCAGAACCAGAGAGGCTCACTGACACTACACCAGTACATACACCTAGAGATGCACCTGCACCTATGTCGCGCCCCCGTAGGTCTCTACCTACAGTAGCCATCACAAGGAGTGAGGAACCCGTAGATAATTCTACCCCACAGGGCCTAAGAGAAAATTTAGGGTTGAGGAGGTCTACACGCCCTAACCTAGGTCAGCCACCACTCAGATACAGGGAGTGAGTGGAGTTTGTATGTTCTTGTATATAGCAATGTATATATATAAGTAAATGCCAATTAACCGTGTACTTTACCTGATTTGTATGAGCAAAAAGAGTGAGGTAGCGGATCTCGGCTACCCTTTTCCCAGTTAAACCCAGCTTTCCCTGTTTTATTTTTTAATGGACCACGGCCTCTGGACTGGTAGAGGCCTCCCAAAAACTCTCTTGGGTCTTGTACATAACCCCCATCTACCTTCTTGTTACCCCACCACCAGGACTGTAACACCTCTGGAGAGTTTGGTTGGAGGAAGGGCCTGCGGTGGAGTCGGCCGAGGCCCAGTAACCAGCAAAACCGTTGGCTAACCTCCAGGCCAAGGGGTTCCGAACCATGGAACTCTTTGCGGTGGACTGGTGGGTAAGGAATTTTACCCGGACAGTAAGGACACCAACAGGAACTCGGGGTGGTGTGACACCTGTGTTAGCGGTGGCACTGGGGGGAATTCAGGTGTTTTGGGTGGCGGGCAAAAAGGGAGAGTTTTATTGTTAATGTATTTTACCTTTTTCACTGTTTTAGATGCAGAAAAATAAAAGTCAGTGGCCGGACAGCCCGAGGACAGGCTGTATTCAACCAAGGGGGAGTGTGATGCCCTGGCAAAACCAGGTAGTCACAGAGGTTGTACAAATCTCTCAGGTGCAAGACTCTATTCTCCTTGGCATACTAACACAAAACCCACACCCAGGTGCACAACACCAGCCAGTAAAGCCTAGTCACCCCCCATGACAATAGGGACACACCAGTGGGCGGGACCAGGCGGATGGGAGCGCCCACCTAGGGGTCCTGAGGTGTCAGGGGAGGGAACACATCAGTTAAGTTGAAGTTACAGTTAGTGGAAGTTGAGGAGAGTGGAGTGTGAAGTGACAGCGGAGTCAGGGGTTGGGGCCCCTGGACAACTAGACTAATGACTAGGTGCCAGACGTCAAGCAGGACCACAGGCGATGGAGATCCGGTCGCAGGAGACCTTAAGTGGACTGGGGCAGGGTTGTAGCCCGCCGGCGCTGACAGCGGGAATCCGGTCCAGAGGCCGTGCACAGTCGGGGTGCCTGGACCCTAAGGCGAGGAAGGTTTCAAGACCCTTGTCAATTGACCAGCCAGTGACAAGGTTCCAGGCCTTGTTCACAGTAAGCCCAGAGAGCGAAACGGAAGCCCAACGCGGGGGATAGGGTGTCCGCCAGAACCCATAGAGATCCCAAGGGTCAGATTTCGCAGGCCACAGCTCCCAACATACAAAGTACCGGGAGTGGACTTCCCAAATTCAAGCGGAGTTGTCCCATTGAAGACACAAACACTGAGTGCAGGAGGAAGGGACCCCTGTTTGCTATACCAGGGTGTGGGACCCGAATACACCCGCCGGAGGCAACCGGTCACTGGCAATTTGGTTTCCCACTGGACTTTGTGTGCAATTCTTTGGAACTTTGAGTACACCATCCACCCCCGGTCCAACCCTGCATGACAATCTCCACAGCCATTAGTCCCGTTCACCTGGGCCCCAGGATTACACATTCCCTACCCGTGGAAGGGATTCCATTCGGCTGCCACGCTCCATCAGCCCTGGACGTCCCATCACCAGGCAGCGGTGGTGCTACCAACTCTCACCGCAACCCACGGGTGGCGTCAGTGACATTCTTTACCCCTGTAAATATCCCCTTTTATTTGTGTCGTGGGAAGCTGGCCGCTGTACGCGCCCCGTATCCGGTCGCCACTCGAGCAACAGGTACGATCCCAGATCCTTGTCATGATCCAGGCAGGCTTTTCCCTGCTGTGGTTACACCCAGCTTCGGCCTGGTCATGTCAGGGGTTAACTTCCCCTGCCTCGTTCCGGATCCCAGGATGCTATATCTTGCCGCTGCACCTATGGTTCAGTGCCAGTGATATTTCTGCCTTGCAGCGTGTATACTGGCTCTGGTGAGTGTTTCCAATCTGTCCTGCCTGTCTGCTTCTGTGTCCTGACTTGCACCCTCCCAAATTCGTCTGCCTGCCCTGGTCCCTGACTACCCGTTCCTGTCTGCTGTTTTCCCCTTGTCTGGAACATCTCAAGGAAGCCCTGGCACTTCATCCTGCACGCAATTCTTTGGAAGAGGTTATGACCCAGGCCGTATGTATGGATCGGAGGTTGCAGGAGAGAGGAGTGACCCAGCGAGATGCCGCATTTTGCCCCAAGACCGAGGTTGTTCAACATGCGGAACCCATGGAGGTCGATGCCACTGACTCCAAGGAGGGGAGAAAACGGCGATGCGATTGGAGGCTATGTTTCCATTGTGGAGGTTCAGGACATTGGAGAAAGGACTGCCCCTCCTGCCCTCCAACTTCTAAGCCCTCGGGAAACGCCTAAGTCTGGGTGATGATTGAGGAGATCACCCAGACTTCTAGGTACCTTTTTCCTTATTCCAGAAAATTCTGTTGAAAGTGGAACTTTGTGTGGAAGGTTGTGGCCTTCCTGTTTCTGCTTTTGTGGACTATGGATCCGCCATGAATTTCATTGACTCTAGTCCTGTGTCCAAAGATAAAATAGGGACAGTTAGGCTAGAGACTCCTGTTTACCTTGGTCCTATTGATCAGACACCATTATCCCAGAATGTTTTTAAATTTGTTTCTGCGGAATTTCTCCTAAAAGTGGGGTCCCTGCATCAGGAACTTATCTCATGTCACGTCATGGACAATCTCCCGGCGGGACTGGTGCTGGGATTCCCCTGGTTACAGATGCATAACCCTGTTATTGATTGGGAATCTCGTGATATTGTGAAATGGGCTGAGGTCTTGCCACCACATGGCAAGCCATATTACTGTACTATTAACCTGATTTCAGGAGCTAAATTGCCCAAGGCCCGTTTGTACAATATTTCTGGTCCGGAACGCATTGCTATGAAAAATTACATCTCTGATATTTTGTGCAAAAGTCATATTCGGCCCTCTGTCTCACCCATTGCAGTGGGGTTCTTTTTCGTTAAGAAAAAAGATAAAGGCCTACGCCCATGCCTTGATTTTCATGAACTAAATAAAATTAAAGTGAGAAATACTTATCCCCTTCTACTCATTCCTAATCTCTATAATCTGTTGGCCAGAGAAAGGTGGTTCTCTAAGCTGGATCTCAGGGGAGCCTATAACCTCATTCGCATACGGGAAGGGGATGAGTGGAAAACAGCATTTCTCACCTCAGAGGGTTTGTTTGAAAACTTAGTCATGCCTCTTGGTCTTACTAATGTACCTGCCATATTTCAGAACTTATAAAGCAAATTGTGATACCATGGAGCAACGGGGGACATTATGGGGTAATGAGGGTCATCATGAGGCAATTAGGAAGAAGATTGTAAAAAGCGGCATTGTATAATGAGGAGTGGGGGAAATTTATGCAGGGATGTAGTATGGGGGAGATATTATAGAAAGTGCAAGTTTGGTGGGATATTATTGAAAGTGGCACTTTGTGAAGCTATTTTGGAGAGGAGCAGTGTGTGGGGGGATATTTTGTGCAGAAAGCAATTAAGAACCCCTTCTGATTCCATTTTTTCCCCCAGATATTATTAAATAAAGGGGGCCACGATGGGGGACATTATTAAATAAAAGGGTCAAGGATGAGGGCCATAATTACTATATGGGGCCAGAATGAGGAACAAAAATTATTGATTTATTATGGCAAGTGAAGCATAATTACTGTAGGGGCAAATTAGGGAATATTATTACTGATGAAATATAAGTTAATTTTGAGGATACTGTCTTCCATGGGGGAGCAAAAGTCTGATGTAGTGTAGAAATTGGTGAAAAAGTGTGGAATGAGCTCTGGAAGTGATCAGTGTCAGCTATAGTTGACTGTGTGTTATTTTCTGTAGCGTAGAGTCATGGCAGGAAGAAGTGATGGCGGTCAGCGCCAGAAGAACAGGAGAAGCGAAGATGAATATATCTTCAGCTAGAGATGTCATTGGTAAGACAGTGTATTACATGTACACTATACACTATATACAGAGCCTCTGTGTATAATGTCACTGGTGATCACTGTATTACCTGTACACTATATACAGAGCTCCTGTGTAAAATGGCACTGATAATATTATTGTTAATAGTATTCTGTTTTTTATTCATGATCATTATTGTAGTATTATACGTCCCTGTGTGGTAGTAATATGTAGTCTGGTCACAGTGTGGTGGTATTTGTCTGTTGTGTGTGGTATTATTTGGTCATTATGTGGTCTGGTCAAAGTGTTGCCGTATTTCTCCCTTGTATTTGGTAATATTCAGTTACTACATGGTCTAATTATGGTGTGGTGGTTTTACTCTCTTGTATGTGGTTGTATTTGTCCACTATGTGTTGGTAATATGTTATTTCGTCATAGTGTTGCAGTATTTCTCCCTTGTATATGCCTGTATTCAGTTACTACGTGGTGGTAATATTTTGTCTGGTCACGGTGTGGCGTTATTTCTCCCTTTGCTGTATTCAGTCACTATGTGGTGGTAATATGTTGTCTGGTCACGGTATTGCATTATTTCTCCCTTGTATGTGGCTGTATTCGGTCACTATACGGTGGTAATATGTTATTGGTCATAGTATGGTGCTATTTCTCCCTTGTATGTGGTATTATTGGTCTTGGTATAGTGGATTATGTTGTGCATAGAGGTCACCTTTTCTCTCTGATATCAATATGGGAAAGAGTCTTCATTTCCAATTGTTGTTTCCTGTTTTCTACTGCTAAATTGTCTTTGACTACGTATTCATCTCTTTACAATGTGACTCTCGACCAACTTTCAAAGTCGAATGTGGCTCTTAAGGTAAAAAAAAGGTTGGGGACCCCAGCTGTGCAGGAATAATTTAAAGAAATAAAAAAGAAATTGCTCCCAGAAAAGGGATATTTTTGGATGGTTTTTTTAAAAAAGCTATAGATTTTTATGCCTTTCCAAACAGCAAACCTGTTTCTTATTACCAACAAAACCAACATTTTTGGATGGCATTTTAAATTCTTTTTATTTTTCTAAACAGCAAACCTGTCAAAACATGGCTTTTTCATGTCTACAGTCCCTGACAGAAGTTCTGTCACTTATCCATGTTATGTAAATAAAGCTTAAAACCTGACTTTAAATTCATGCATTGGTTTCATAAATTACTCTTTTGAAAGCTGAAATTTGGTTTAGGTAATGAAAATAAAGTTGGTGAAAAGCGAAAATATTGATCATTTAATGAACACAGAAAGGTCAGATTTTGGCACGACAAAACTTTTGTCGCCTTGTTATATAATGCACCCAATCCTAGTTTACCTCCTCAGCTATGCTCACTAAATGATCGGTTAATTAGTGGGTGTGTATAAAAAGAAACCCAGCACCCCAGACCTTCACTTGAACTGCAACTTGACCTCTGACAACATGCGAAAAATCCACCTTGCGACCAAAGCCTTGATTATCAAGAGACCAGATCCACTGCATAGGTGGCTGGCACCTTTAGTGTGTCTCAGCGTCAAGTACAAATAATTAAAAAAAGAATTGAAGAGACTGGAGATGTTTTTGACAAGCCCAGGTCCGGCAGACCCCACAAGACAACTGCTCAGGAGTAGAGCTGAGCGATGTTCGAGCTTCAAGGTTCGCCAATTTCATGTTCGAGGGATTTTGGGGTGCTCGAGATTGAACGCGAGCTTTATGCTAAAAGCTTGATAGCTCGAGTTACGTTCGAGAATGGTTCAATCAGCAAAAAGCCTAGCTATTTACTAGCTGGCTTTTCACTGTAATAGTGTGAGTCAGTCTGTGATTCACACTATTATCTAATTTCAGCGTATAGTGTGCGGGGGCGGCACGTTTAGATCAGTGCTGCTGGGATAATGGCGATCGCCATTTTTTTTTTTTTTCCTAAGCGCGCGTGCAGTGGGGCGGGCCAGCATGTCAGCCAATCCCAGACACACACACAGCTAAGTGGTCTTTTTTGCCAGACAAGCAAGGGCATGTGTCATAGGCTGTCCATGTCACATGTCCTTGCATTATAAATACGGGAGTTTTCTCTCACGGCGCCATTATCTGCTTTCTGTGTGTAGGTGACAGTCACCGCTCACGCAGCTCCTGGCGCCGCTCCGGCTGTGTACGCTATACACACAGCGCTCTACAGATTAGGGACAGAAGTTTATTTCAGTCCTTTTCAGGGCTCATTTTCTCGGGCTCAGAGCCATAGGTGACAGTCAGGTCCGTGGAAACGCTGTATACAGCTTCAGATAATATGTCTGTGTACCTAAGCTGAGGAAATTCCTTGCTACATTTCACAATTAGGAGGGATAAAAAGTGAGGCTTCCTTTCATGTCCACTGACCAAGAGAACCCGGCCACTGTACCCACCTGCTCACTTTTGCTACGCTATTTTTATAGCAAACAGTGCTGAACATAAGTGCCATCCAAACAGTGGCTGGTATACTAATTTTGTGTCCTACCTTGCGCCTTCCTGGACAGAGTCGGAGTACTGGTAGCACATCTACAACTGCATCCTCAGCCACCACTCTGCCTCTGAGCACAAGTCGGGGTGGCTCTGCAGGTCGCATGTCCTCTAAGCCTTGCCTAGCCTGGTCCTTTTTTGACCTTGCAAAGGATCTCCCAAATCATGTGATCTGTAAAATTTGTCGGAAAAGTAGAGGCAAAAAGCTCACCAGTTTGACAACTTCTTCCATGAATCGTCACATGAATACCAAGCATAATTCCCAGTGGGAAGCTCACTGTGCTGCAATGCGGCCTAGCGTAGCGGCCCAACCACCGCCTGCCCCTTCCAGTGCAATCGCATGCTCTTCATCTTCTAGGACTGTGGGGACAGCTGTCACACCTAGTTTTCCACGCACACCTTCCACCACTGTAACCGCAACAGGCAGTTTGCTTGGTAGGTCGTCAGTTGGTTTGGAAGGGGAAACAAGTGCGTGTGTACAGCTCTCTCAGACATCGATAGCACCAACGTTGGATGAAGGCAACATTATGTCTATGCCTGCACTTTCCTCACAAACCTGCATTTTTCCAGGGACACCCTACTCACCACCGTCTACACACAGCAGCCAGATCTCCGTCCCTCAGATGTGGACAAATAAAAGGCCATTTCCTGCGACCCATGACAAAGCTAAGAGGTTGACTTTATCCCTCTGTAAGCTCTTGGCTACGGAAATGCTGCCTTTCCGCCTGGTGGACACAGAGGATTTTCGAGACCTTATGTCTAGTGATGAGCGAGTACTAAAAAGCTCGGGTGCTCGAGGCTCGGGCCGAGCATCCCAAGATACTTGTGTACTCGGCCCGAGCACCGAGCCCAATGTTATCCTATGGGAGACCCGAGTATTTTTATGAAATGACCCCCGGCAGCATGTAGAAACCCTAAAAATGTCACAAAAGTCTCAGAAGAGTGCTCAAATGACATGGCAACAGCATGGGGAAGACCCCTTGAAGCATTTATCACTCAAAAGTCACAGCTGTGAACAATTTTGTCCGCGTTTTACGCCATTTTTACGGACTCACCAGAAAACCTTCAAAAATGACACCAAAATGAATTTTCATGGCGGAAATGTTAAGGGCACATACCCAATAGTGAGATAGAGCTGGTGTATGTTACTTTTGGAGATTACATGAAAGATTTTACGTGAAAACATTGTGTGGCACTCCGATGTCCCTGAGAAGAGACGTACATGAAGGCCTCTTGAGTCTAATGTGCCCATTTTGAGGAAGTGAGTCTTTGTAGTATTTTCCTTTGCCAGGGCAGTCCAAAATTGTGAGGTTCACCAATGCCCCTGCATACAGACGTGCATGAGGGCCTGTAAACCTGAAGTGCCCATTGTAAGGAAGTGGGTCTATTGTAGTATAGCCCTTTGGCAGGACAGCCAAAAATTGGGAGGCTCCACATTGTCTCTGGATAGAGACGTGCATGATGGCCTGTAAACCAGAAGTGCCCATTGTAAGGAAGTGGGTCTATTGTAGTATAGCCCTTAGGCAGGGCAGCCAAAAATTGGGAGGCTCCACATTGTCCCTGGACAGAGACGTGCATGAGGGCCTGTAAACCAGAAGTGCCCATTGTAAGGAAGTGGGTCTATTGTAGTATAGCCCTTAGGCAGGGCAGCCAAAAATTGGGAGGCTCCACATTGTCCCTGGATAGAGACGTGCATGAGGGCCTGTAAACCTAAAGTGCCCATTGTAAGGAAGTGGGTCTATTGTAGTATAGCCCTTAGGCAGGGCATCCAAAAATTGGGAGGCTCTACATTGTCCCTGGATAGAGACGTGCATGAGGGCCTGTAAACCTGAAGTGCCCATTGTAAGGAAGTGGGTCTATTTTAGTATAGCCCTTTGGCAGGACAGCCAAAAATTGGGAGGCTCCACATTGTCCCTGGATAGAGACGTGCATGATGGCCTGTAAACCAGAAGTGCCCATTGTAAGGAAGTGGGTCTATTGTAGTATAGCCCTTTGGCAGGGCAGCCAAAAATTGGGAGGCTCCACATTGTCCCTGGATAGAGATGTGCATGAGGGCCTCAAAACATTGTTCCCATTGCAAAGGAGCGGGTCTCCTGTCGCTGTAATGTCCATTCTGAAAGAATAGGCGAAAAAATTTACCACTGGGGGTATACCTGAAACAACGGCCTAACTATTGTAACGGTCATCATGGTGGCGCATGAGGAGAAGGAGGAGCAGTCCAGCGATTATCCAAAGTCCAGAAGTGTGTACCCATGGGTGAGTGGAGGTACATGGCAAATTCCCGTTACAAACTTTAAATTCCGCTCTCATTTGCTGGTGGTGTGGTGAAGTCTGGCCCAATCCAACCCTTGTTCATCTTGATCAGAGTCAGCCTGTCAGCATTTTCAGTTGACAGGCGGGTGCGTTTATCTGTAACGATTCCACCTGCGGCACTAAAAACAAGCTCTGACAAAACGCTAGCGGCAGGGCAGGCCAGGACTTCCAAGGCGTAGAGAGCCAATTCATGCCACGTGTCCACCTTGGATACCCAATAATTGTAAGGCACAGAGGAATGTCGGAGTACAGTTGTTCGATCTGCAAGGTACTCCTTGAGCATCTGGCCAAACTTAGGATTTCTTGTGGCACTACCCCACACCTCAGGGGCTGTGGTACGTGACGGGCTGAGAAAACTGTCGCACATCTTAAAGACTGTTCCCCTACCTCTGGCGGATTGGACTTGTGCCCCTCTCGGCTGTACGCCTTGGTTGTCCACTGATTCCTGACCTATGCCGCTAGCGTTTTGTGAGGGGAATGCTTTGCCTACTTCCGTGACTATGGCCTTCCGGAACTGCTGCATTTTGGCTGACCTCTCCGCCTCGGGAATAAGAGACATAAAGTTCTCCTAACAGTGTTACCAACCAGTAATGATTGTCGGCCAAGATGTTCTTAACGCGAGGGTCACGAGACAGGCAGCTTACCATAAAGTCAGCCATGTGCGCCAGACTCTTAACAGCCAGGACTTCAGTAGCCTGACCAACATGATGACTGAACATGCTGTCCTCCTCCTCCTCCTCCTCATCTACCCTGTCCTCTGGCCAGCCACGCTGAACCGAGGATATGACTGGTGTGCATGTCATATCCTCAATTTGGCCGGAGAGTTGCTCCATGTCTTCATCCTCCTCCTCGTCATAGTCCTCCACTGCACGTTGTGATGAGACGAGGCTTGGCTGTGTGTTATCACCCACACCCTCTACTGTTTCTTGCTCCAACTCATCGTGCTCCGCCTGCAATGCATCATGTTTGTTTTTGAGCAGAGACCGTTTTAGAAGGCAGAGAAGCGGTATGGTGGCGCTAATAATGGCGTCATCACCACTCACCATCTTGGTGGAGTCCTCAAAGTTTTGGAGGATAGTACATAGGTCGGACATCCATCTCCACTCCTCAGGTGTTATTTGTGGTGTGGAGTTTGACCCATTTCCCGATGGCTTAGGTGATGCAGGTACTCAACAACTGCCCTCTTCTGCTCATATATCCTGACCAACATGTGCAGAGTTGAATTCCAACGCGTGGGGACATCACACACCAGTCTGTGAGCCGGAAGATGCAAACGGCGATGAAAGCCGGCAAGGCCGGCTGAAGCAGTAGGTGACTTTCGAAAATGTGCAGACAGGCGGCGAACTTTTACCAGCAGATCAGACAGCTCTGGGTATGACTTTAGAAACCGCTGAACCACGAGGTTGAGCACATGGGCCACGCATGGAACATGTGTCAGCTGGCCTCGCCTCAAAGCCGCCACCAGGTTCCGGCCATTGTCACACATGACCTTTCCTGGCTTTAGGTTCAGAGGTGTGAGCCAGTGATCTGCCTGCTGCTTCAGAGCTGTCCACACCTCTTCTGCATTGTGGGGTTTGTCACCTATGCAGATTAGCTTCAGCACAGCCTGTTGCCGCTTCGCCGAGGTAGTGCTGCAGTGCTTCCAGCTTGGGACTGGTGTGGAGGGTAAAGTGGATGAGGATGTGCAGGAGGAGGAGGAGGCTGAAGAGCATGACATTTCGGAGCTGTAGAGTGTGAATGAAACCCTGACTGAGGTAGGGCCTGCAAACCTTGGTGTGGGAAGGACGTGTTCCGTCCCTCGCTCAGACTGGGTCCCAGCTTCCACAATATTAACCCAGTGTGCCGTCAGCGAGATGTAGCGGCCTTGCCCACAAGCACTTGTCCACGTGTCTGTGGTTAGGTGGACTTTGGCTGAAACAGCGTTGTTCAGGGCACGTGTGATGTTTTGTGACACGTGGTTATGCAATGCGGGGACGGCACACCGGAAGAAATAGCGGCGGCTGGGGACCGAGTAACGTGGGACAGCTGCCGCCATCAGGTCGCGGAATGCTTCTGTCTCCACCAGCCTAAAAGACAACATTTCCAGCGCAAGCAGTCGCGAAATGTTAGCATTTAGAACTGTGGCATGTGGGGCGTTGGCAGTGTATTTGCGATAGCGTTCAAAGGTTTGCTGAATGGATTACTGAACGCTGCGCTGGGACAAGGACGTGCTTGATGATGGTGTTATTTCTGCGTAGGCAACTGCAGGTGCAGGGCCAGAGGAGGCTTGTTCGCAGGCAGCATGGACAGGGGATTGGCTCGCATGCACAAAAAGCGAAGACGTAGCAGTGACATCAGCAAGCACTGCTCCTCGACTCTGTTGTACTTCCCACAAAGTCGGGTGCTTGGCTGACATGTGCCTGATCATGCTGGTGGTGGTCAGGCTGCTAGTTTTGGTACCCCTGCTGATGCTGGCACGTCAGGTGTTG
The DNA here is from genome assembly GCF_048569485.1 of Anomaloglossus baeobatrachus. Classification (NCBI taxonomy): domain Eukaryota; kingdom Metazoa; phylum Chordata; class Amphibia; order Anura; family Aromobatidae; genus Anomaloglossus; species Anomaloglossus baeobatrachus. The sequence goes on from NC_134358.1 coordinate 201,992,772, forward strand.
CAAATGGCCTTTTTAGAATCATCTGGAGCCAACTTAAAAAACTGCCAGACTCGGGAAGACCTAACATTTGTACAGGCACCTTGTGTCGTGTTGTTGTTCCGGGGAACGGTTGCCTGACTTCTGCCTGGAGCCACCACCCTGCTTCTTACTGCCTGTTGGGATGCTACGCCTCCCTCCCCCTGTGCACTGCTGTCCTCACTCTGCATATCCTCCTGCCAGGTTGGGTCAGTTACTGGATCATCCACCACGTCGTCTTCCTCTTCCGCACCCTGCTCCTCCTTCTGACTTCCAGACAATTGTGTCTCATCATCGTCCACCCCTTGTTGAGACACGTTGCCAACTTCGTGAGAACGTGGCTGCTCAAATATTTGGGCATCTGTACATACGATCTCCTCATGACCCACTTCAACAGGAGCTGGCGAGAGTCCAGAATGTGCGAATGGAAACATGAACAGCTCTTCCGAGTGTCCAAGTGTGGGATCAGTAATGTCCGAGGACGTGTACTCAGCCTTGTGGTAGGAAGGAGGATCAGGTTCTGAAATGTGCGGTGCAGTATCACGGCTAGTGACACTTGACCGTGTGGAAGACAGAGTGTTTGTGGTGGTGCCAATCTGACTGGAAGCATTATCCGCTATCCAACTAACAACCTGTTGACACTGGTCTTGGTTCAAGAGCGGTGTACTGCTGCGGTCCCCAAGAAATTGGGACAGGACGTGCGAGCGAGTAGATGTGGCCCTTTGTTGTGGCGAAATTAGAGCTTGCCCACGACCTCGGCCTCTGCCTGCACCATCATCACGTCCACTTCCTTGTTCGTTGCCAACGCCCTAGCGCATTTTGCAATGCTGTGCTGACGTGTATTCACTAGACTTGTGCGTTATATCCAAGTTTGTGCAAAACGCACACAAGTGCACCTGTACGCTGCCACCGACAGGCACACACGTGCGGTTTTTAAATGCAAGCACGGACGCACTAAGAACTTAACAGGTTTTTAGGAGCGACAATTACTGAGAAGTTTGACACTATCAGACACTGCTGACTGACGTGTATTATTCACTAGACTTGTGCGTTATATACTAGTTTGTGCAAAACGTGCACCTGTACGCTGCCACCGACAGGCACACACGTGCGGTTTTTAAATGCAAGCACAGATGCACTAAGAACCTAACAGGTTTTTAGGAGCGACAATTACTGAGAAGTTTGACACTATCATACACTGCTGACTGACGTGTATTATTCACTAGACTTGTGCGTTATATACTAGTTTGTGCAAAACGTGCACCTGTACGCTGCCACCAACAGGCACACACATGCGGTTTTTAAATGCAAGAACGGACGCACTAAGAACCTAACAGGTTTTTAGGAGCGACAATTACTGAGAAGTTTGACACTATCAGACACTGCTGACTGACGTGTATTATTCACTAGACTTGTGCGTTATATACTAGTTTGTGCAAAACGTGCACCTGTATGCTGCCACCGACAGGCACACACGTGCGGTTTTTTAATGCAAGCACGGACGCACTAAGAACCTAACAGGTTCTTAGGAGCGACAATTACTGAGAAGTTTGACACTATCAGACACTGCTGACTGACATGTATTATTCACTAGACTTGTGCGTTATATACTAGTTTGTGCAAAACATGCACCTGTACGCTGCCACCAACAGGCACACACGTGCGGTTTTTAAATGCAAGCACGGACGCACTAAGAACCTAACAGGTTTTTAGGAGCGACAATTACTGAGACGTTTGACACTATCAGACACTGCTGACTGACGTGTATTATTCACTAGACTTGTGCGTTATATACTAGTTTGTGCAAAATGTGAACCTGTACGCTGCCACCGTCAGGCACACACGTGCGGGTTTTAAATGCAAGCACGGACGCATTAAGAACCTAACAGGTTTTTAGGAGCGACAATTACTGAGAAGTTTGACACTATCAGACACTGCTGACTGACGTGCATTATTCACTAGACTTGTGCGTTATATCCAAGTTTGTGAAAAACGTGCACCTGTATGCTGCCACTGACAGGCACACACGTGCGGTTTTTAAATGCAAGCACGGACGCACTAAGAACCTAACAGGTTTTTAGGAGCGACAATTACTGAGAAGTTTGACACTATCAGACACTGCTGACTGACGTGTATTATTCACTAGACTTGTGCGTTATTTACTAGTTTGTGCAAAACGTGCACCTGTACGCTGCCACCGACAGGCACACACGTGCGGTTTTTAAATGCAAGCACGGACGCACTAAGAACCTAACAGGTTTTTAGGAGCGACAATTACTGAGAAGTTTGACACTATCAGACACTGCTGACTGACGTGTATTATTCACTAGACTTGTGCGTTATATACTAGTTTGTGCAAAACGTGCACCTGTACGCTGCCACCGACAGGCACACACGTGCGGTGTTTAAATGCAAGCACGGACGCACTAAGAACCTAACAGGTTTTTAGGAGCGACAATTACTGAGAAGTTTGACACTATCAAACACTGCTGACTGACGTGTATTATTCACTAGACTTGTGCGTTATATACTAGTTTGTGCAAAACGTGCACCTGTACGCTGCCACCAACAGGCACACACATGCGGTTTTTAAATGCAAGCACGGACGCACTAAAAACCTAACAGGTTTTTAGGAGCGACAATTACTGAGAAGTTTGACACTATCAGACACTGCTGACTGACGTGTATTATTCACTAGACTTGTGCGTTATATACTAGTTTGTGCAAAACGTGCACCTGTACGCTGCCACCGACAGGCACACACGTGCGGTTTTTAAATGCAAGCACGGACGCACTAAGAACCTAACAGATTTTTAGGAGCGACAATTACTGAGAAGTTTGACACTATCAGACACTGCTGACTGACGTGTATTATTCACTAGACTTGTGCGTTATATACTAGTTTGTGCAAAACGTGCACCTGTACGCTGCCACCGACAGGCACACACGTGCGGTTTTTTAATGCAAGCACGGACGCACTAAGAACCTAACAGGTTCTTAGGAGCGACAATTACTGAGAAGTTTGACACTATCAGACACTGCTGATTGACGTGTATTATTCACTAGACTTGTGCGTTATATACTAGTTTGTGCAAAACGTGCACCTGTATGCAGCCACCGACAGGCACACACGTGCGGTTTTTAAATGCAAGCACGGACGCAATAAGAACCTAACAGGTTTTTAGGAGCGACAATTACTGAGAAGTTTGACACTATCAGACACTGCTGACTGACGTGTATTATTCACTAGACTTGTGCGTTATATACTAGTTTGTGCAAAACGTGCACCTGTACGCTGCCACCGACAGGCACACACGTGCGGTTTTTAAATGCAAGCACAGATGCACTAAGAACCTAACAGGTTTTTAGGAGCGACAATTACTGAGAAGTTTGACACTATCATACACTGCTGACTGACGTGTATTATTCACTAGACTTGTGCGTTATATACTAGTTTGTGCAAAACGTGCACCTGTACGCTGCCACCAACAGGCACACACATGCGGTTTTTAAATGCAAGAACGGACGCACTAAGAACCTAACAGGTTTTTAGGAGCGACAATTACTGAGAGGTTTGAGACTATCAGACACTGCTGACTGACGTGTATTATTCACTAGACTTGTGCGTTATATACTAGTTTGTGCAAAACGTGCACCTGTATGCTGCCACCGACAGGCACACACGTGCGGTTTTTTAATGCAAGCACGGACGCACTAAGAACCTAACAGGTTCTTAGGAGCGACAATTACTGAGAAGTTTGACACTATCAGACACTGCTGACTGACATGTATTATTCACTAGACTTGTGCGTTATATACTAGTTTGTGCAAAACATGCACCTGTACGCTGCCACCAACAGGCACACACGTGCGGTTTTTAAATGCAAGCACGGACGCACTAAGAACCTAACAGGTTTTTAGGAGCGACAATTACTGAGACGTTTGACACTATCAGACACTGCTGACTGACGTGTATTATTCACTAGACTTGTGCGTTATATACTAGTTTGTGCAAAATGTGAACCTGTACGCTGCCACCGTCAGGCACACACGTGCGGGTTTTAAATGCAAGCACGGACGCACTAAGAACCTAACAGGTTTTTAGGAGCGACAATTACTGAGAAGTTTGACACTATCAGACACTGCTGACTGACGTGCATTATTCACTAGACTTGTGCGTTATATCCAAGTTTGTGAAAAACGTGCACCTGTATGCTGCCACTGACAGGCACACACGTGCGGTTTTTAAATGCAAGCACGGACGCACTAAGAACCTAACAGGTTTTTAGGAGCGACAATTACTGAGAAGTTTGACACTATCAGACACTGCTGACTGACGTGTATTATTCACTAGACTTGTGCGTTATTTACTAGTTTGTGCAAAACGTGCACCTGTACGCTGCCACCGACAGGCACACACGTGCGGTTTTTAAATGCAAGCACGGACGCACTAAGAACCTAACAGGTTTTTAGGAGCGACAATTACTGAGAAGTTTGACACTATCAGACACTGCTGACTGACGTGTATTATTCACTAGACTTGTGCGTTATATACTAGTTTGTGCAAAACGTGCACCTGTACGCTGCCACCGACAGGCACACACGTGCGGTGTTTAAATGCAAGCACGGACGCACTAAGAACCTAACAGGTTTTTAGGAGCGACAATTACTGAGAAGTTTGACACTATCAAACACTGCTGACTGACGTGTATTATTCACTAGACTTGTGCGTTATATACTAGTTTGTGCAAAACGTGCACCTGTACGCTGCCACCAACAGGCACACACATGCGGTTTTTAAATGCAAGCACGGACGCACTAAAAACCTAACAGGTTTTTAGGAGCGACAATTACTGAGAAGTTTGACACTATCAGACACTGCTGACTGACGTGTATTATTCACTAGACTTGTGCGTTATATACTAGTTTGTGCAAAACGTGCACCTGTACGCTGCCACCGACAGGCACACACGTGCGGTTTTTAAATGCAAGCACGGACGCACTAAGAACCTAACAGATTTTTAGGAGCGACAATTACTGAGAAGTTTGACACTATCAGACACTGCTGACTGACGTGTATTATTCACTAGACTTGTGCGTTATATACTAGTTTGTGCAAAACGTGCACCTGTACGCTGCCACCGACAGGCACACACGTGCGGTTTTTTAATGCAAGCACGGACGCACTAAGAACCTAACAGGTTCTTAGGAGCGACAATTACTGAGAAGTTTGACACTATCAGACACTGCTGATTGACGTGTATTATTCACTAGACTTGTGCGTTATATACTAGTTTGTGCAAAACGTGCACCTGTATGCAGCCACCGACAGGCACACACGTGCGGTTTTTAAATGCAAGCACGGACGCAATAAGAACCTAACAGGTTTTTAGGAGCGACAATTACTGAGAAGTTTGACACTATCAGACACTGCTGACTGACGTGTATTATTCACTAGACTTGTGCGTTATATACTAGTTTGTGCAAAACATGCACCTGTACGCTGCCACCGACAGGCACACACGTGCGGTTTTTAAATGCAAGCACGGACGCACTAAGAACCTAACAGGTTTTTAGGAGCGACAATTACTGAGAAGTTTGACACTATCAAACACTGCTGACTGACGTGTATTATTCACTAGACTTGTGCGTTATATACTAGTTTGTGCAAAACGTGCACCTGTACGCTGCCACCGACAGGCACACACGTGCGGTTTTTAAATGCAAGCACGGATGCACTAAGAACCTAACAGATTTTTAGGAGCGACAATTACTGAGAAGTTTGACACTATCAGACACTGCTGACTGACGTGTATTATTCACTAGACTTGTGCGATATATACTAGTTTGTGCAAAACGTGCACCTGTACGCTGCCACCGACAGGCACACACGTGCGGTTTTTTAATGCAAGCACGGACGCACTAAGAACCTAACAGGTTCTTAGGAGCGACAATTACTGAGAAGTTTGACACTATCAGACACTGCTGACTGACGTGTATTATTCACTAGACTTGTGCGTTATATACTAGTTTGTGCAAAACGTGCACCTGTACGCTGCCACCGACAGGCACACACGTGCGGTGTTTAAATGCAAGCACGGACGCACTAAGAACCTAACAGGTTTTTAGGAGCGACAATTACTGAGAAGTTTGACACTATCAAACACTGCTGACTGACGTGTATTATTCACTAGACTTGTGCGTTATATACTAGTTTGTGCAAAACGTGCACCTGTACGCTGCCACCAACAGGCACACACATGCGGTTTTTAAATGCAAGCACGGACGCACTAAAAACCTAACAGGTTTTTAGGAGCGACAATTACTGAGAAGTTTGACACTATCAGACACTGCTGACTGACGTGTATTATTCACTAGACTTGTGCGTTATATACTAGTTTGTGCAAAACGTGCACCTGTACGCTGCCACCGACAGGCACACACGTGCGGTTTTTAAATGCAAGCACGGACGCACTAAGAACCTAACAGATTTTTAGGAGCGACAATTACTGAGAAGTTTGACACTATCAGACACTGCTGACTGACGTGTATTATTCACTAGACTTGTGCGTTATATACTAGTTTGTGCAAAACGTGCACCTGTACGCTGCCACCGACAGGCACACACGTGCGGTTTTTTAATGCAAGCACGGACGCACTAAGAACCTAACAGGTTCTTAGGAGCGACAATTACTGAGAAGTTTGACACTATCAGACACTGCTGATTGACGTGTATTATTCACTAGACTTGTGCGTTATATACTAGTTTGTGCAAAACGTGCACCTGTATGCAGCCACCGACAGGCACACACGTGCGGTTTTTAAATGCAAGCACGGACGCAATAAGAACCTAACAGGTTTTTAGGAGCGACAATTACTGAGAAGTTTGACACTATCAGACACTGCTGACTGACGTGTATTATTCACTAGACTTGTGCGTTATATACTAGTTTGTGCAAAACGTGCACCTGTACGCTGCCACCGACAGGCACACACGTGCGGTTTTTAAATGCAAGCACGGACGCACTAAGAACCTAACAGGTTTTTAGGAGCGACAATTACTGAGAAGTTTGACACTATCAAACACTGCTGACTGACGTGTATTATTCACTAGACTTGTGCGTTATATACTAGTTTGTGCAAAACGTGCACCTGTACGCTGCCACCAACAGGCACACACATGCGGTTTTTAAATGCAAGCACGGACGCACTAAAAACCTAACAGATTTTTAGGAGCGACAATTACTGAGAAGTTTGACACTATCAGACACTGCTGACTGACGTGTATTATTCACTAGACTTGTGCGTTATATACTAGTTTGTGCAAAACGTGCACCTGTACGCTGCCACCGACAGGCACACACGTGCGGTTTTTAAATGCAAGCACGGATGCACTAAGAACCTAACAGATTTTTAGGAGCGACAATTACTGAGAAGTTTGACACTATCAGACACTGCTGACTGACGTGTATTATTCACTAGACTTGTGCGTTATATACTAGTTTGTGCAAAACGTGAACCTGTACGCTGCCACCGACAGGCACACACGTGCGTTTTTTTAATGCAAGCACGGACGCACTAAGAACCTAACAGGTTCTTAGGAGCGACAATTACTGAGAAGTTTGACACTATCAGACACTGCTGACTGACGTGTATTATTCACTAGACTTGTGCGTTATATACTAGTTTGTGCAAAACGTGCACCTGTACGCTGCCACCGACAGGCACACATGTGCGGTTTTTTAATGCAAGCACGGACGCACTAAGAACCTAACAGGTTCTTAGGAGCGACAATTACTGAGAAGTTTGACACTATCAGACACTGCTGATTGACGTGTATTATTCACTAGACTTGTGCGTTATATACTAGTTTGTGCAAAACGTGCACCTGTGTGCTGACACCGACAGGCACACACGTGCGGTTTTAAATGCAAGCACGGACGCACTAAGAACCTAACAGGTTTTTAGGAGCGACAATTACTGAGACGTTTGACACTATCAGACACTGCTGACTGACGTGTATTATTCACTAGACTTGTGCGTTATATACTAGTTTGTGCAAAACGTGAACCTGTACGCTGCCACCGTCAGGCACACACGTGCGGATTTTAAATGCAAGCACGGACGCACTAAGAACCTAACAGGTTTTTAGGAGCGACAATTACTGAGAAGTTTGACACTATCAGACACTGCTGACTGACGTGCATTATTCACTAGACTTGTGCGTTATATACTAGTTTGTGCAAAACGTGCACCTGTACGCTGCCACCGACAGGCACACACGTGCGGTTTTTTAATGCAAGCACGGACGCACTAAGAACCTAACAGGTTCTTAGGAGCGACAATTACTGAGAAGTTTGACACTATCAGACACTGCTGATTGACGTGTATTATTCACTAGACTTGTGCGTTATATACTAGTTTGTGCAAAACGTGCACCTGTGTGCTGACACCGACAGGCACACACGTGCGGTTTTTAAATGCAAGCACGGACGCACTAAGAACCTAACAGGTTTTTAGGAGCGACAATTACTGAGACGTTTGACACTATCAGACACTGCTGACTGACGTGTATTATTCACTAGACTTGTGCGTTATATACTAGTTTGTGCAAAACGTGAACCTGTACGCTGCCACCGTCAGGCACACACGTGTGGATTTTAAATGCAAGCACGGACGCACTAAGAACCTAACAGGTTTTTAGGAGCGACAATTACTGAGAAGTTTGACACTATCAGACACTGCTGACTGACGTGCATTATTCACTAGACTTGTGCGTTATATACTAGTTTGTGCAAAACGTGCACCTGTACGCTGCCACCGACAGGCACACACGTGCGGTTTTTTAATGCAAGCACGGACGCACTAAGAACCTAACAGGTTCTTAGGAGCGACAATTACTGAGAAGTTTGACACTATCAGACACTGCTGATTGACGTGTATTATTCACTAGACTTGTGCGTTATATACTAGTTTGTGCAAAACGTGCACCTGTACGCTGCCACCGACTGCCACACACGTGCGGTTTTTAAATGCAAGCACGGACGCACTAAGAACCTAACAGGTTTTTAGGAGCGACAATTACTGAGACGTTTGACACTATCAGACACTGCTGACTGACGTGTATTATTCACTAGACTTGTGCGTTATATACTAGTTTGTGCAAAACGTGAACCTGTACGCTGCCACCGTCAGGCACACACGTGCGGATTTTAAATGCAAGCACGGACGCACTAAGAACCTAACAGGTTTTTAGGAGCGACAATTACTGAGAAGTTTGACACTATCAGACACTGCTGACTGACGTGCAATATTCACTAGACTTGTGCGTTATATACTAGTTTGTGCAAAACGTGCACCTGTATGCTGCCACTGACAGGCACACACATGCGGTTTTTAAATGCAAGCACGGACGCACTAAAAACCTAACAGATTTTTAGGAGCGACAATTACTGAGAAGTTTGACACTATCAGACACTGCTGACTGACGTGTATTATTCACTAGACTTGTGCGCTATATACTAGTTTGTGCAAAACGTGCACCTGTGTGCTGACACCGACAGGCACACACGTGCGGTTTTTAAATGCAAGCACGGACGCACTAAGAACCTAACAGGTTTTTAGGAGCGACAATTACTGAGACATTTGACACTATCAGACACTGCTGACTGACGTGTATTATTCACTAGACTTGTGCGTTATATACTAGTTTGTGCAAAACGTGAACCTGTACGCTGCCACCGTCAGGCACACACGTGCGGATTTTAAATGCAAGCACGGACGCACTAAGAACCTAACAGGTTTTTAGGAGCGACAATTACTGAGAAGTTTGACACTATCAGACACTGCTGACTGACGTGCATTATTCACTAGACTTGTGCGTTATATACTAGTTTGTGCAAAACGTGCACCTGTACGCTGCCACCGACAGGCACACACGTGCGGTTTTTTAATGCAAGCACGGACGCACTAAGAACCTAACAGGTTCTTAGGAGCGACAATTACTGAGAAGTTTGACACTATCAGACACTGCTGATTGACGTGTATTATTCACTAGACTTGTGCGTTATATACTAGTTTGTGCAAAACGTGCACCTGTACGCTGCCACCGACTGCCACACACGTGCGGTTTTTAAATGCAAGCACGGACGCACTAAGAACCTAACAGGTTTTTAGGAGCGACAATTACTGAGACGTTTGACACTATCAGACACTGCTGACTGACGTGTATTATTCACTAGACTTGTGCGTTATATACTAGTTTGTGCAAAACGTGAACCTGTACGCTGCCACCGTCAGGCACACACGTGCGGATTTTAAATGCAAGCACGGACGCACTAAGAACCTAACAGGTTTTTAGGAGCGACAATTACTGAGAAGTTTGACACTATCAGACACTGCTGACTGACGTGCAATATTCACTAGACTTGTGCGTTATATACTAGTTTGTGCAAAACGTGCACCTGTATGCTGCCACTGACAGGCACACACATGCGGTTTTTAAATGCAAGCACGGACGCACTAAAAACCTAACAGATTTTTAGGAGCGACAATTACTGAGAAGTTTGACACTATCAGACACTGCTGACTGACGTGTATTATTCACTAGACTTGTGCGCTATATACTAGTTTGTGCAAAACGTGCACCTGTACGCTGCCACCGACAGGCACACACGTGCGGTTTTTTAATGCAAGCACGGACGCACTAAGAACCTAACAGGTTCTTAGGAGCGACAATTACTGAGAAGTTTGACACTATCAGACACTGCTGATTGACGTGTATTATTCAATAGACTTGTGCGTTATATACTAGTTTGTGCAAAACGTGCACCTGTATGCTGCCACCGACTGGCACACACGTGCGGTTTTTAAATGCAAGCACGGACGCACTAAGAACCTAACAGGTTTTTAGGAGCGACAATTACTGAGACGTTTGACACTATCAGACACTGCTGACTGACGTGTATTATTCACTAGACTTGTGCGTTATATACTAGTTTGTGCAAAACGTGAACCTGTACGCTGCCACCGTCAGGCACACACGTGCGGATTTTAAATGCAAGCACGGACGCACTACGAACCTAACAGGTTTTTAGGAGCGACAATTACTGAGAAGTTTGACACTATCAGACACTGCTGATTGACGTGTATTATTCACTAGACTTGTGCGTTATATACTAGTTTGTGCAAACGTGCACGTGTATGCTGCCACCGACAGGCACACACGTGCGGTTTTTAAATGCAAGCACGGACGCACTAAGAACCTAACAGGTTTTTAGGAGCGACAATTACTGAGACGTTTGACACTATCAGACACTGCTGACTGACGTGTATTATTCACTAGACTTGTGCGTTATATACTAGTTTGTGAAAAACGTGAACCTGTACGCTGCCACCGACAGGCACACACGTGCGGATTTTAAATGCAAGCACGGACGCACTAAGAACCTAACAGGTTTTTAGGAGCGACAATTACTGAGAAGTTTGACACTATCAGACACTGCTGACTGACGTGCATTATTCACTAGACTTGTGCGTTATATACTAGTTTGTGCAAAACGTGCACCTGTACGCTGCCACCGACAGGCACACACGTGCGGTTTTTAAATGCAAGCACGGACGCACTAAGAAACTAACAGATTTTTAGGAGCGACAATTACTGAGAAGTTTGACACTATCAGACACTGCTGACTGACGTGTATTATTCACTAGACTTGTGCGTTATATACTAGTTTGTGCAAAACGTGCACCTGTACGCTGCCACCGACAGGCACACACGTGCGGTTTTTTAATGCAAGCACGGACGCACTAAGAACCTAACAGGTTCTTAGGAGCGACAATTACTGAGAAGTTTGACACTATCAGACACTGCTGATTGACGTGTATTATTCACTAGACTTGTGCGTTATATACTAGTTTGTGCAAAACGTGCACCTGTATGCTGCCACCGACAGGCACACACGTGCGGTTTTTAAATGCAAGCACGGACGCAATAAGAACCTAACAGGTTTTTAGGAGCGACAATTACTGAGAAGTTTGACACTATCAGACACTGCTGACTGACATGTATTATTCACTAGACTTGTGCGTTATATACTAGTTTGTGCAAAACGTGCACCTGTACGCTGCCACCGACAGGCACACACGTGCGGTTTTTTAATGCAAGCACGGACGCACTAAGAACCTAACAGGTTCTTAGGAGCGACAATTACTGAGAAGTTTGACACTATCAGACACTGCTGATTGACGTGTATTATTCACTAGACTTGTGCGTTATATACTAGTTTGTGCAAAACGTGCACCTGTATGCTGCCACCGACAGGCACACACGTGCGGTTTTTAAATGCAAGCACGGACGCACTAAGAACCTAACAGGTTTTTAGGAGCGACAATTACTGAGACGTTTGACACTATCAGACACTGCTGACTGACGTGTATTATTCACTAGACTTGTGCGTTATATACTAGTTTGTGCAAAACGTGAACCTGTACGCTGCCACCGTCAGGCACACACGTGCGGATTTTAAATGCAAGCACGGACGCACTAAGAACCTAACAGGTTTTTAGGAGCGACAATTACTGAGAAGTTTGACACTATCAGACACTGCTGACTGACGTGTATTATTCACTAGACTTGTGCGTTATATACTAGTTTGTGCAAAACGTGCACCTGTATGCTGCCACCGACAGGCACACACGTGCGGTTTTTAAATGCAAGCACGGACGCACTAAGAACCTAACAGGTTTTTAGGAGCGACAATTACTGAGACGTTTGACACTATCAGACACTGCTGACTGACGTGTATTATTCACTAGACTTGTGCGTTATATACTAGTTTGTGAAAAACGTGAACCTGTACGCTGCCACCAACAGGCACACACGTGCGGATTTTAAATGCAAGCACGGACGCACTAAGAACCTAACAGGTTTTTAGGACCGACAATTACTGAGAAGTTTGACACTATCAGACACTGCTGACTGACGTGCATTATTCACTAGACTTGTGCGTTATATACTAGTTTGTGCAAAACGTGCACCTGTACGCTGCCACCGACAGGCACACACGTGCGGTTTTTAAATGCAAGCACGGACGCACTAAGAACCTAACAGATTTTTAGGAGCGACAATTACTGAGAAGTTTGACACTATCAGACACTGCTGACTGACGTGTATTATTCACTAGACTTGTGCGTTATATACTAGTTTGTGCAAAACGTGCACCTGTACGCTGCCACCGACAGGCACACACGTGCGGTTTTTTAATGCAAGCACGGACGCACTAAGAACCTAACAGGTTCTTAGGAGCGACAATTACTGAGAAGTTTGACACTATCAGACACTGCTGACTGACGTGTATTATTCACTAGACTTGTGCGTTATATACTAGTTTGTGCAAAACGTGCACCTGTACGCTGCCACCGACAGGCACACACGTGCGGTTTTTTAAGGCAAGCACGGACGCACTAAGAACCTAACAGGTTCTTAGGAGCGACAATTACTGAGAAGTTTGACACTATCAGACACTGCTGATTGACGTGTATTATTCACTAGACTTGTGCGTTATATACTAGTTTGTGCAAAACGTGCACCTGTATGCTGCCACCGACAGGCACACACGTGCGGTTTTTAAATGCAAGCACGGACGCACTAAGAACCTAACAGGTTTTTAGGAGCGACAATTACTGAGAAGTTTGACACTATCAGACACTGCTGATTGACGTGTATTATTCACTAGACTTGTGCGTTATATACTAGTTTGTGCAAAACGTGCACCTGTACGCTGCCACCGACAGGCACACACGTGCGGTTTTTAAATGCAAGCACGGACGCACTAAGAACCTAACAGGTTTTTAGGAGCGACAATTACTGAGAAGTTTGACACTATCAGACACTGCTGACTGACGTGTATTATTCACTAGACTTGTGCGTTATCTACTAGTTTGTGCAAAACGTGCACCTGTACGCTGCCACCGACAGGCACACATGTGCGGTTTTTTAATGCAAGCACGGACGCACTAAGAACCTAACAGGTTCTTAGGAGCGACAATTACTGAGAAGTTTGACACTATCAGACACTGCTGATTGACGTGTGTTATTCACTAGACTTGTGCGTTATATACTAGTTTGTGCAAAACGTGCACCTGTACGCTGCCACCGACAGGCACACACGTGCGGATTTTAAATGCAAGCACGGACGCACTAAGAACCTAACAGGTTTTTAGGAGCGACAATTACTGAGAAGTTTGACACTATCAGACACTGCTGACTGACGTGCATTATTCACTAGACTTGTGCGTTATATACTAGTTTGTGCAAAACGTGCACCTGTATGCTGCCACTGACAGGCACACACATGCGGTTTTTAAATGCAAGCACGGACGCACTAAAAACCTAACAGATTTTTAGGAGCGACAATTACTGAGAAGTTTGACACTATCAGACACTGCTGACTGACGTGTATTATTCACTAGACTTGTGCGTTATATACTAGTTTGTGCAAAACGTGCACCTGTACGCTGCCACCGACAGGCACACACGTGCGGTTTTTTAATGCAAGCACGGACGCACTAAGAACCTAACAGGTTCTTAGGAGCGACAATTACTGAGAAGTTTGACACTATCAGACACTGCTGATTGACGTGTATTATTCACTAGACTTGTGCGTTATATACTAGTTTGTGCAAAACGTGCACCTGTATGCTGCCACCGACAGGCACACACGTGCGGTTTTTAAATGCAAGCACGGACGCACTAAGAACCTAACAGGTTTTTAGGAGCGACAATTACTGAGACGTTTGACACTATCAGACACTGCTGACTGACGTGTATTATTCACTAGACTTGTGCGTTATATACTAGTTTGTGCAAAACGTGAACCTGTACGCTGCCACCGTCAGGCACACACGTGCGGATTTTAAATGCAAGCACGGACGCACTAAGAACCTAACAGGTTTTTAGGAGCGACAATTACTGAGAAGTTTGACACTATCAGACACTGCTGACTGACGTGTATTATTCACTAGACTTGTGCGCTATATACTAGTTTGTGCAAAACGTGCACCTGTATGCTGCCACCGACAGGCACACACGTGCGGTTTTTAAATGCAAGCACGGACGCACTAAGAACCTAACAGGTTTTTAGGAGCGACAATTACTGAGACGTCTGACACTATCAGACACTGCTGACTGACGTGTATTATTCACTAGACTTGTGCGTTATATACTAGTTTGTGAAAAACGTGAACCTGTACGCTGCCACCGACAGGCACACACGTGCGGATTTTAAATGCAAGCACGGACGCACTAAGAACCTAACAGGTTTTTAGGACCGACAATTACTGAGAAGTTTGACACTATCAGACACTGCTGACTGACGTGCATTATTCACTAGACTTGTGCGTTATATACTAGTTTGTGCAAAACGTGCACCTGTACGCTGCCACCGACAGGCACACACGTGCGGTTTTTAAATGCAAGCACGGACGCACTAAGAACCTAACAGATTTTTAGGAGCGACAATTACTGAGAAGTTTGACACTATCAGACACTGCTGACTGACGTGTATTATTCACTAGACTTGTGCGTTATATACTAGTTTGTGCAAAACGTGCACCTGTACGCTGCCACCGACAGGCACACACGTGCGGTTTTTTAATGCAAGCACGGACGCACTAAGAACCTAACAGGTTCTTAGGAGCGACAATTACTGAGAAGTTTGACACTATCAGACACTGCTGACTGACGTGTATTATTCACTAGACTTGTGCGTTATATACTAGTTTGTGCAAAACGTGCACCTGTACGCTGCCACCGACAGGCACACACGTGCGGTTTTTTAAGGCAAGCACGGACGCACTAAGAACCTAACAGGTTCTTAGGAGCGACAATTACTGAGAAGTTTGACACTATCAGACACTGCTGATTGACGTGTATTATTCACTAGACTTGTGCGTTATATACTAGTTTGTGCAAAACGTGCACCTGTATGCTGCCACCGACAGGCACACACGTGCGGTTTTTAAATGCAAGCACGGACGCACTAAGAACCTAACAGGTTTTTAGGAGCGACAATTACTGAGAAGTTTGACACTATCAGACACTGCTGACTGACGTGCATTATTCACTAGACTTGTGCGTTATATACTAGTTTGTGCAAAACGTGCACCTGTATGCTGCCACTGACAGGCACACACATGCGGTTTTTAAATGCAAGCACGGACGCACTAAAAACCTAACAGATTTTTAGGAGCGACAATTACTGAGAAGTTTGACACTATCAGACACTGCTGACTGACGTGTATTATTCACTAGACTTGTGCGTTATATACTAGTTTGTGCAAAACGTGCACCTGTACGCTGCCACCGACAGGCACACACGTGCGGTTTTTTAATGCAAGCACGGACGCACTAAGAACCTAACAGGTTCTTAGGAGCGACAATTACTGAGAAGTTTGACACTATCAGACACTGCTGATTGACGTGTATTATTCACTAGACTTGTGCGTTATATACTAGTTTGTGCAAAACGTGCACCTGTATGCTGCCACCGACAGGCACACACGTGCGGTTTTTAAATGCAAGCACGGACGCACTAAGAACCTAACAGGTTTTTAGGAGCGACAATTACTGAGACGTTTGACACTATCAGACACTGCTGACTGACGTGTATTATTCACTAGACTTGTGCGTTATATACTAGTTTGTGCAAAACGTGAACCTGTACGCTGCCACCGTCAGGCACACACGTGCGGATTTTAAATGCAAGCACGGACGCACTAAGAACCTAACAGGTTTTTAGGAGCGACAATTACTGAGAAGTTTGACACTATCAGACACTGCTGACTGACGTGTATTATTCACTAGACTTGTGCGTTATATACTAGTTTGTGCAAAACGTGCACCTGTATGCTGCCACCGACAGGCACACACGTGCGGTTTTTAAATGCAAGCACGGACGCACTAAGAACCTAACAGGTTTTTAGGAGCGACAATTACTGAGACGTCTGACACTATCAGACACTGCTGACTGACGTGTATTATTCACTAGACTTGTGCGTTATATACTAGTTTGTGAAAAACGTGAACCTGTACGCTGCCACCGACAGGCACACACGTGCGGATTTTAAATGCAAGCACGGACGCACTAAGAACCTAACAGGTTTTTAGGACCGACAATTACTGAGAAGTTTGACACTATCAGACACTGCTGACTGACGTGCATTATTCACTAGACTTGTGCGTTATATACTAGTTTGTGCAAAACGTGCACCTGTACGCTGCCACCGACAGGCACACACGTGCGGTTTTTAAATGCAAGCACGGACGCACTAAGAACCTAACAGATTTTTAGGAGCGACAATTACTGAGAAGTTTGACACTATCAGACACTGCTGACTGACGTGTATTATTCACTAGACTTGTGCGTTATATACTAGTTTGTGCAAAACGTGCACCTGTACGCTGCCACCGACAGGCACACACGTGCGGTTTTTTAATGCAAGCACGGACGCACTAAGAACCTAACAGGTTCTTAGGAGCGACAATTACTGAGAAGTTTGACACTATCAGACACTGCTGACTGACGTGTATTATTCACTAGACTTGTGCGTTATATACTAGTTTGTGCAAAACGTGCACCTGTACGCTGCCACCGACAGGCACACACGTGCGGTTTTTTAAGGCAAGCACGGACGCACTAAGAACCTAACAGGTTCTTAGGAGCGACAATTACTGAGAAGTTTGACACTATCAGACACTGCTGATTAACGTGTATTATTCACTAGACTTGTGCGTTATATACTAGTTTGTGCAAAACGTGCACCTGTATGCTGCCACCGACAGGCACACACGTGCGGTTTTTAAATGCAAGCACGGACGCACTAAGAACCTAACAGGTTTTTAGGAGCGACAATTACTGAGAAGTTTGACACTATCAGACACTGCTGATTGACGTGTATTATTCACTAGACTTGTGCGTTATATACTAGTTTGTGCAAAACGTGCACCTGTACGCTGCCACCGACAGGCACACACGTGCGGTTTTTAAATGCAAGCACGGACGCACTAAGAACCTAACAGGTTTTTAGGAGCGACAATTACTGAGAAGTCTGACACTATCAGGACTGTTTTAGACTGTGTACACCAGCCCCAGATATGATGAAGCCTGTTAAACGGTCACCACTAGGAATGGATATATACCCTGCCTGCCTGCCTGTATACAGCTACAATAGTCCTGAGAAGGACTCTTCTGGTCACTAGCCTGTATTCCGACCTGGCTATACCCTGCCTGCCCTGCCTGTATACAGCAACAATAGTCCTGAGAAGGACTCTTCTCCTGTACTCCAACCTGGCTATACCCTGCCTGCCTGTATACAACTACAATAGTCCTGAGAAGGACTTCTGGTCACACTGTTTGCAGCCCTGCTACGGAAATAACTATAAAGGGCCGCAAACCTTTCCCTGAAGCAGCAACACTCTCCCTGCACTGACTGTCTGGATGGCTGTGTGCAGACAGAGCACAGCGCGCCCTCCTGTATAAAGGCTCGGTCACGCTGTGCAGGCCGGCCAATCACTGCAATTCCACAACTAACAGGGCTGTGGCATTGCAGTGGTCTGCCAGCAAATCCCTGCATGAGGGCTGGCTCTCAAAAGAGCGCCAACATGCAGGGATGAAGACCACGAGTACAGCACGAGTATCGCAAGATTACTCGGTCCCCGCCGAGTAGCCCGAGTACAGTGATACTCGGGCGAGTAGTGACAAGCATACTCGCTCAACACTACTTATGTCCGTTGCAGTGCCCCAGTACCAGATGGCCAGTCACCACTACTTCTCCAAGAAAGGTGTGCCTGCGCTACACCAGCATGTCGCACACAACATTACCGCTTACTTGAGAAACTCTGTGTGTGTGAACGGGTGCATTTCACCACCGATACTTGGACCAGTAAGCATAGACAGGGGCGTTACATGTCGCTGACTGGGCACTGGGTAACTATGGTGATAGATGGAGAAGGGTCTGCTGAACAAGTCTTGCCGTCCCCACGACTTGTGCGTCAATCTTCTGTATGTATAAGTTCGTCCAACGCTTCTGCCTCCTCAACCTCGTCTGGGTCCTCCACCTCAGCCCCAAGCCTGCCTGGTCAGGCCACCAGCGTTGTAACTGCGCACAAGGAATCACGCACACCTCCTTACTATGCTGGCAGCAGAGCGCAACGGCATCAGGCGGTCTTTAGCTTGAAATGTCTTGGAAAAAAGAGTAACACAGCTGCTGAGTTGTGGGCAGCTCTGCTGTCCGAGTTTCATAAATGGTCTCCACTCAACCTGCAGCCAGGTAAGGCCGTGTGCGACAATGCTGCAAACCTGGGTGCGGCCCTTCGCCTGGGCAAGGTGACACACGTGCCTTGTATGGCTCACGTGTTGAACCTTGTTGTCCAGCAATTTTTAACACACTATCCCGGCCTAGATCGCCTTCTGCACAGGGCACGAAAACTGTCTGCTCACTTCCGCCATTCAAGAGCCGCAGCTGAGCGACTTGCATCGCTCCAGAAGTCTTTCGGCCTGCCGGTTCATCGCCTGAAATGTGATGTGCCGACACGCTGGAATTCGACTCTCCACATGTTACAGTGACTGTGGCAGCACCGCCGAGCACTGGTGCAATAAGTCATGACGTATAGCCTGGGCCAACGAGATGCAGAGGTGGGGCAGATCACCCTGATGGAGTGGTCTCAGATCAAGGACCTATGCACCCTTCTGCACAGTTTCGACATGGCGACAAATATGTTTAGCGCTGACAATGCCATTATCAGCATGACAATTCCAGTCATTTTCATGCTGGAGCACACGTTAAACACTATTTGGAGTCAGGGGGTGGTTCAACAGGAAGGGGAGGAAGTACATGAGGATGCATATGCGCAAGGGATAACAACATCACCAAGGTCCAGATGTTCATCATCACCAAGGCAGCAGGCATGGGACGGTGGGGGAGAGGGATTAACAAGGGCGCATGATAGCAGGCAAAATGTTGAGGAAGGTGCAGGAGAACATGAAGAAATGGAGGACGAACTGTCCATGGACATAGAAGACTCAGCAGATGAGGGAGACCTTGGTCACATTTCAGTTGAAAGAGGTTGGGGGGAGATGTCAGAGGAAGAAAGCATGGTTAGCACCTCTATGCCACAAACACAGCAAGGACTTGGTCCGCATGGATGCGCAAGACACATGAGCGCCTTCTTGCTGCACTACCTACAACATGACCCTCGCATTGTCAATATTAGAAGTGATGATGACTACTGGGTTGCCACACTATTAGATTCCTGGTACAAGTCCAAATTTTGTGAAATAATTCCAGCAATAGAAAGGGACGCACTTATGCAGGAGTATCAGCAGAAGCTGTTACTCAATCTCAGCTCGGCTTTTCCACCAAACCCTAGTGGTGCACTGAGTGAATCTCCCAGTTGTAACTTGACAAACATGGGACGGTCTCGTCATCAACAGTCTAACCGTACCAGCAGCACTGTATCTGGTGCTGGTAACAGCAATTTTATTTTATCTTTTCATAATTTTTTTAGACCATCCTTTGCAAGGCCAACAGAGACAAGAAGTCTGACACATAGTCAACAGCTGCAGAGGATGATACAGGAGTATCTCCAAATGAACATCGATGCCATGACTTTGCAACTGGAGGCTTGCTCATTTTGGGCTTCAAATCTTGAAAAATGGCCTGAGCTCGCCATATACGCCTTGGAGATATTGTCGTGTCCAGCTGCAGCGTTGTCTCTGAACGTGTCTTCAGTGCTGCTGGGTGTGTGCTGACAGATAAGCGCACACATCTGTCCAGTGACAATTTGGACAGACTAACGTTCACCAAAATGAACAAGTCATGGATCCACAAGGACTTTACTACCCCTGTGTCATCCTGGGGAGAGTAAATGCTTGTGGATTTGGAATGTGCTTGATGCAAATGTACTTGTCAAGTTTGCAACTGGGGCACAAGTGCTGCCACTAAAGGGGTGTCTGTGTGGCCCAATTTTTGGAAAAAAGGGAGACTCTGCTTGGAGTAACCCTTGCGGTGTTTTTAAAAATGAGCCAAGATGAACAAGTCATGGTTCAGAGTTCGACGAACGGTTCGACGAACGGCTCGTCGAATGGGGCACCGTTCGGCGAACCGAACCGAACTCGAACTTTAGGGGGGTGGCTCATCTCTACTCAGGAGGAATGTTTGTTGGTTAGAAAATCCATAGCTAGCCCCTTTTCCACTGAAGCAGAGCTCCAACAGTCCCTATGTCAACTAGAACAGTTTGTAGGATTCTGTCTCGACATGGCCTCCATGGTCGAATCAGTGCCCAGAAGCCAGAACTAAACAAAAGGCAATTAAAAAAACGCGTGGCATTTGCCAAGTCCCACAGCCTGCTAAACAGATGGACGCTGGAAAAGTGGCAGAAGGTGGATTTCTCTGATGAATCTTCAGTTGAATTACACCACAGCTACCGCAATTATTGCAAGAGACCTACTGGAGCCAATATGGATCCAGAAAACAGTTAAGTTTGGTGGTGGAAAGATCATGGTCTGGGGATACATTCAGTATGGGGGTGTGCAAAACATTTTTTAAGGGTGGAAGGCAATATCAATAGCCTAAAATATCAAGAAGTATTAGCTACCTCTTACATTCCCAATCATAAAAGGTGTCAAATTCTGCAGCAGGATGGTGCTCCATCTCATACATCCATCTCTACAACAAAGTTCCTCCTTGCAAAGAAGATCAAGGTGCTCAAGGACTGGCCAGCCCAGTCATCAGACATGAACATCATTGAGCATGTTTGGGATAGGATGAAAGAGGAAGCTTGGAAGACAAAACCAAAGAATCTAGATGAACTCTGGGAGGCATATAAGACTGCATTCTTTACTATTCCTGATGACTTCATCAATAAATTGTATGAATCATTGTTGAACCGCATGGATGCAGTCCTTCAAGCTCATGGAAGTCACACAAAATATTAAATATGGCTCTAATAGCACCACAGCTTCCTTCACCAATGTTATTCAACATATCTTTGTATTAGAAGTTAATTATTTGTTTGAATTTCACATTACTTTCTGTGGGCGACAAAACTTTTGTCGTGCCAAAATCTGAAATTTCTGTGTTCATTAAATGATCAATATTTCAGCTTTGCAGCAACTTTATTTTCATAATCTAAACCAAATTTCAGCTTTCAAAAGAGTAATTTATGAAACCAATGGATGAATTTAATATCAGGTTATAAGCTTTTATTTACATAACATGGATTAGCAACAGAACTTCTGTCAGGCACTGTATAAACACTGGCATGGCAGGCATTTTTCTCTAAAATTGTTTTTAGAACATTTTTAATTTTAAAAAGCATGAAGTCTAAGTGACAGTTAGGGAATACCGATTACCACCCATTTATATTTTATTTATGTATTTCAGGGCAATTGGAGGTTTTGAGTTCTATGACTTCGAAGCAAATCGATTTGCCGCAAAACAAATTTTTTAATTTTAAAAGATTTGCTTGTTTTTAGTTAATACAGGTATCATTTTTTTCCACCTCATTTATGTTGCTTGAACTGGACATTACACAGGTCTGCGCAAAAAAAAGATTTTTGAGAGCTGTTTTGGTTATTCCATGTAATCTTTATGTTTTTGAGTGCGCTGAATCTGAAAATGACCTTCATTTTGTCATAGGACATCACGTTTTCTGACAATTTAAGTAACTATGTTAAATAAGACAATACCTCAAAATAAATGAAAATAGACTCATAAAATTAATTTTTTATTACAAATGTTTCATGAAAATCATTTTTTTAACTGCAATGAGCTCACTAACACCCACTAAAATCGATTCTTCTTCCCTGTGAGGCTTCTCTTGGTACATTTACGCTTGTGAGTAGCATCTGTAATGTCTCTCTGAAGCGTCCAACAGTAGTCTGCCATCATTGTAATGCTCCATCTTCCCGGGTATCTTCTTTCCATCTCTTTAATGTCCTGGTGGAATCGTTCACCTTGCTCTTCACTCACAGCTCCCAAATTTTCAGGAAAGTTGTCAAGGTGGGAATGGAGGAAATGCACTTTCAAACTCTTCAGGCAACCGAAAGCTTGAAATGCTTTCATCATTTGTCCGACGATTTGTTTGTAGTCAGGGTCTTTGTTATTGCCTAAAAATTTCTCTACGACCTCTTTAAATGCAATCCACCCTTCTTTTTGAGGATGTGTCATGGTATTGATAAACTCTTGATCAGCTATCAGCCTTCTAATGTCTGGTCCGACGAACACACCTTCCTTCAATTCTGCCTCCGAGAGGCCTAGAAACTTGATGACCAATTATTTTAAGCATTCTCCATCTTTTGGAAGTGATTTTACGAATTGCTTCATCAATCCCAATTTGATGTGGAGAGGTGGTAGAAGAACTATATGGGAAGGAACCAAATTTTCTCGGAGGACCTTTTTTTCACCAACTGTGAGCACCCTCGGCTGCCAATTCTTCTTGGTCCAGTGTTTTTGTCGGTCTTGACTGTCCCATAGACACAGAAAACAAGGGTATTTGGTATACCCAGCTTGTGGCTCGAGCAGCATGCACAAGACTTTCAAATCCCTGCACACTTGCCAACCGTGGTCTTCATATTTAAGTTTACGAAGAACCGATTCCAAGTTCTCGTAGGTTTCCTTGAGGTGCAAGGAATGACCTACAGGGATGGAAGCATAAAAACCGTCGTTGTGGAGTAAAACTGCTTTGAGACTTCTTTTTGAAGAATCTATAAAAAGATGCCATTGCGCTGAATCATATTGGATTTTGAATTGACCCATCAAACCTTCGACATCAATGCAATAAACCAACTTATCTTCCTGGGCAAAGTAAGGAACAAACTCGTCTTCACGATGTCTGAACCATGAAAAAGACACTCTGGCAACAATAAATTCTTGTTTTTGAGCTTTGAGCCGAGTACCTCAGCGGCATCTTTGGGAAGATTTAAGTCTCTTACCAAATCATTCATCTCCTCCTGGGAAAACAATTTTGGTCTTGTATCATCTTCAAAGTCAGAACTTGATTTATCTGGTTCAGGTATGACTCCACCTTCATCGGACATAGTTATCTCTTCCAAGGTAGCAGGGGCCTTGGGTACTGGTATATATGTGCCATGGGGGATGAGACGAATTGCTGAGTGAATATTGGGGTATGAAATGGAATGCTTCCATTTTGAATTATACCCTTTCAGATCGCATGAACAAAAGTAACAATCGTCACTATGGTTCTTTTGCTCTCGCCATACCATAGGAATCCCATAACGGAAAGCTTTTTTATTAAACTTGAACCAATTTCGGAGGTCCTCAACACACCGTTTGCACACTTTATGAGGCGCCCAAGCTTTATCTTGATCTCCAAGCTTTAGTCCAAAATATGCGAAGTATACTTTTTCACAAAGTCTGTAATATTCAGCTGTTGCTTCAACACTGTATATTCACCACAAATGTAACAGAAACTGTCAGGCGAATTAATACACTTCCGCTGAGCCATAATGCTAATTTTGGGAAACACGGTTGAATATGAAGAGTAGAGATGAGCGAACCGGTCGCGGTTCGGCTCGAGGTTGGTTCGCCGAACGGACCTCCCGTTCGAGTTCGGTTCGTCGAACGTTCGACGAACCGAACTCGAACTGCATAGGAAACAATGGCAGGCAATCACAAACACAGAAAAACACCTAGAAAACACCCTCAAAGGTGTCCTAAAGGTGACAAACAACTCAAACACATTGGAAAGTGACAAGGACATATACTCATGCGAAAACAAAACAGCTGGACAAGGAAAAAGAGGAGGACACACAGATATAGGCATGGCACGCCCTTCTAAAATCATGTAAAACACCGCAAGGTGACTCCAAGCGGAGTCTCCATTTTTTCCAAAAATTGGGCCACACACACACCCACCCCTTCAGTGGCAGCAGTTGTGCCCCAGTTGTACACTTCACAGCTACATTTGCATCAAGCACATTCAAAAATACGCCATTCTTATCCATCCCCAGGATGACACCGGGGTAGGTAGCAAAGTCTTTGCTGACCCATGACTTGTTCATCTTGGCTTCTTTTAAAAACAATGTAAGCAAGGGTTACTCCAAGCGGAGTCTCCCTTTTTTCCAAAAATTGGGCCACACAGACACCCACCCCATCAGTGGCAGCACTTGGGCCCTAGTTGCAAACAGGATGTTTTGATTTGCATCAAGCACATTCAAAAATACGCCATTCTTATCCGTCCCCAGGATGACACCGGGGTAGGTAGCAAAGTCTTTCCTGATCCCAGCTCTGTTCATCTTGGCTTCTTTTAAAAACACATCAAGCAAGGGTTACTCCAAGCGGAGTCTCCCTTTTTTTCCAAAAATTGGGCCACACAGACACCCACCCCATCAGTGGCAGCACTTGGGCCCTAGTTGCAAACAGGATGTTTTGATTTGCATCAAGCACATTCAAAAATACGCCATTCTTATCCGTCCCCAGGATGACACCGGGGTAGGTAGCAAAGTCTTTGCTGATCCCAGCTCTGTTCATCTTGGCTTCTTTTAAAAACACATCAAGCAAGGGTTACTCCAAGCGGAGTCTCCCTTTTTTTCCAAAAATTGGGCCACACAGACACCCACCCCATCAGTGGCAGCACTTGGGCCCTAGTTGCAAACAGGATGTTTTGATTTGCATCAAGCACATTCAAAAATACGCCATTCTTATCCGTCCCCAGGATGACACCGGGGTAGGTAGCAAAGTCTTTGCTGATCCCAGCTCTGTTCATCTTGGCTTCTTTTAAAAACACATCAAGCAAGGGTTACTCCAAGCGGAGTCTCCCTTTTTTTCCAAAAATTGGGCCACACAGACACCCACCCCATCAGTGGCAGCACTTGGGCCCTAGTTGCAAACAGGATGTTTTGATTTGCATCAAGCACATTCAAAAATACGCCATTCTTATCCGTCCCCAGGATGACACCGGGGTAGGTAGCAAAGTCTTTGCTGATCCCAGCTCTGTTCATCTTGGCTTCTTTTAAAAACACATCAAGCAAGGGTTACTCCAAGCGGAGTCTCCCTTTTTTTCCAAAAATTGGGCCACACAGACACCCACCCCATCAGTGGCAGCACTTGGGCCCTAGTTGCAAACAGGATGTTTTGATTTGCATCAAGCACATTCAAAAATACGCCATTCTTATCCGTCCCCAGGATGACACCGGGGTAGGTAGCAAAGTCTTTCCTGATCCCAGCTCTGTTCATCTTGGCTTCTTTTAAAAACACATCAAGCAAGGGTTACTCCAAGCGGAGTCTCCCTTTTTTTCCAAAAATTGGGCCACACAGACACCCACCCCATCAGTGGCAGCACTTGGGCCCTAGTTGCAAACAGGATGTTTTGATTTGCATCAAGCACATTCAAAAATACGCCATTCTTATCCGTCCCCAGGATGACACCGGGGTAGGTAGCAAAGTCTTTGCTGATCCCAGCTCTGTTCATCTTGGCTTCTTTTAAAAACACATCAAGCAAGGGTTACTCCAAGCGGAGTCTCCCTTTTTTTCCAAAAATTGGGCCACACAGACACCCACCCCATCAGTGGCAGCACTTGGGCCCTAGTTGCAAACAGGATGTTTTGATTTGCATCAAGCACATTCAAAAATACGCCATTCTTATCCGTCCCCAGGATGACACCGGGGTAGGTAGCAAAGTCTTTCCTGATCCCAGCTCTGTTCATCTTGGCTTCTTTTAAAAACACATCAAGCAAGGGTTACTCCAAGCGGAGTCTCCCTTTTTTTCCAAAAATTGGGCCACACAGACACCCACCCCATCAGTGGCAGCACTTGGGCCCTAGTTGCAAACAGGATGTTTTGATTTGCATCAATCACATTCAAAAATACCCCATAATTAACCGTCCCCAGGATGACACCGGGGTAGGTAGCAAAGTCTTTGCTGACCCATGACTTGTTCATCTTGGCTTCTTTTAAAAACAATGTAAGCAAGGGTTACTCCAAGCGGAGTCTCCCTTTTTTCCAAAAATTGGGCCACACAGACACCCACCCCATCAGTGGCAGCACTTGGGCCCTAGTTACAAACAGGATGTTTTGATTTGCATCAAGCACATTCCAAATCCACAAGCATTTACTCTCCCCAGGATGACACAGGGGTAGTAAATTCCTTCTGGATCCATGACTTGTTCATTTTGATGAACGTCAGTCTGTCCACATTGTCACTGGACAGACGCGTGCGCTTATCTGTCAGCACACACCCAGCAGCACTGAATACACGTTCAGAGACAACGCTGGCAGCTGGACACGACAAAATCTCCAAGGCGTAACTGGAGAGCTCTGGCCATTTTTCTATGTTTGAAGCCCAAAAGGAGCAAGGCTCCAGTTGCACAGTCATGGCATCGATGTTCATTTGGAGATACTCCTGTATCATCCTCTCCAGCCGTTGAGTATGTGTCAGACTTGTTGTCTCTGGTGGCCTTGCAAAAGAGGGTCTAAAAAAATTATGAAAAGATTCCATAAAATTGCTGTTACCGGCACCAGATACGGTCCTACTGGTACGGGTAGACTGGTGAAGATGACGAGACCGTCCCATGTTTGTCAAGTTACAACTGGGAGATTCCCTCCCTGCACCTGCACGGTTGTTTGGTGGAAAAGCCGAGCTAAGATCGAGTAACAGCTTCTGCTGATACTCCTGCATACGTGCGTCCCTTTCTATGGCTGGAATTATGTCACAAAATTTGGACTTGTACCGGGGATCTAATAGTGTGGCAATCCAGTAGTCATCATCACTTCTAATTTTGACAATACGACTGTCATGTTGGAGGTAGTGCAACAAAAAGGCACTCATGTGTCTTGCGCAGCCATGTGGACTAAGTCCACGCTGTGTTTGTGGCATAGAGGTGCTACCCGTTCTTTCTTCCTCTGACATCTCCCCCCAACCTCTTTCAACTGAAATTTGACCAAGGTCTCCCTCATCCGCTGAGTCTTCCATGTCCATGGACAGTTCGTCCTCCATTTCTTCATGTTCTCCTGCACCTTGCTCAGCATTTCGCCTGCTACTATGCGCCCTTGTCGATCCCTGTTCCCCATGGTCCCATGCCTGCTGCGTTGGTGATGATGAACGTCTGGACCTTGGTGATGTTGTTGTCCCTTGCACATATGAATCCTCCTGTAGTTCCTCCCCTTCATGTTGTCCCACCCCCTGACTCCGAATAGTGTTTAGCGTGTGCTCCAGCATGTAAATGACTGGAATCGTCATGCTGATAATGGCATTGTCAGAGCTAAACATATTCGTCGCCATGTCGAAACTGTGCAGAAGGGTGCATAGGTCCTTGATCTGAGACCACTCCATCAGGGTGATCTGCCCCACCTCTGCATCTCGTTGGCCCAGGCTATACGTCATGACGTATTGCACCAGGGCTCTGCGGTGCTGCCACAGTCGCTGTAACATGTGGAGAGTTGAATTCCAGCGTGTCGCCACATCGCATTTCAGGCGATGAACCGGCAGGCCGAAAGACTTCTGTAGCGATGCAAGTCGCTCAGCTGCGGCGCTTGAACGCCGGAAGTGAGCAGACAGTTTTCGTGCCCTGTTCAGAAGGCCATCTAGGCCGGGATAGTGTGTTAAAAATTGCTGCACGACAAGGTTCAACACGTGAGCCATACAAGGTACGTGTGTCACCTTGCCCAGGCGAAGGGCCGCACCCAGGTTTGCAGCATTGTCGCACACGGCCTTACCAGGCTGCAGGTTGAGTGGAGACAACCATTTATTAAACTCGGACCGCAGAGCTGACCACAACTCCTCAGCTGTGTGACTCTTATTACCAAGACATGTCAAGCTAAAGACCGCCTGATGCCGTTGCGCTCGGCTGCCAGCATAGTAATGAGGCGTGCGTGATTCCTTCTGCGCAGTGAGAACGCTGGTGGCCTGACCAGGCAGGCTTGGGGCGGAGGTGGAGGACCCAGATGAGGTGGAGGATGCAGAAGCTGTGGCGGAACTTGGACAGACAGAGGATTGACACACAAGTCGTGGGGACGGCAAGACTTGTGCAGCAGACCCTTCACCATCTATCACCATAGTTACCCAGTGCCCAGTCAGCGACATGTAACGTCCCTGTCCATGCTTACTGGTCCAAGTATTGGTGGTGAAATGCACCCGTTCACACACAGAGTTTCTCAAGGAAGCGGTGATGTTGTGTGCGACATGCTGGTGTAGCGCGGGCACACCTTTCTTAGAGAAGTAGTGGCGACTAGGCATCTGGTACTGGGGCACAGCGACAGACATAAGGTCTCTAAAATCCTGTGTGTCCACTAGGCGGAAAGGCAGCATTTCGGTAGCCAACAGCTTACAGAGGGATAGAGTCAACCTCTTAGCTTTGTCATGGGTCGGAGGAAGTGGCCTTTTATTTGACCACATCTGAGGGACAGAGATCTGGCTGCTGTGTTTAGACGGTGTTGAGTAGGGTGTCCCTGGAAAAATGCAGGTTTGTGAGGAAAGTGCAGGCGGAGACATGATGTTGCCTTCATCCAACGTTGGTGCTATCGATGTCTGAGAGAGCTGTACACACTCACTTGTTTCCCCTTCCAAACCAACTGACGACCTTACAAGCAAACTGCCTGTTGCGGTTACAGTGGTGGAAGTTTTGCGTGGAAAAACAGGTGTGACAGCTGTCCCCACAGTCCTAGAAGATGAAGAGCGCGCGGATGCACTGGAAGGGGCGGGCGGTGGATGGTTCGCTCCGCTAGCCGGCATTGCAGCACGGTGAGCTTCCCACCGGGACTTATGATATTTATTCATGTGACGATTCATGGAAGAAGTTGTCAAACTGCTGAGGTTTTGACCTCTACTAACAGAATCATGACAAATGTTACATATCACATGAGTTGGGCGATCTTTTTCGATGTGAAAAAAGGCCCAGGCTAGGCAAGGCTTAGAGGCCATGCGACCTGTTGATCCACCCCGAATAATGCTCATAGGCAGAGTGGTGGCTGAGGATGCAGTTGTAGACGTGCTACCAGTGCTCCGACTCTGTCCAGGAAGGCGCAAGGTAACTTCGTCGTCGGTTGCATCCTCCTCCACCGCCTCTGTTGACCTCCTCGAGTGCCTGACTGGGGGTTGACAGTAGGTGGGATCTAGAACGTCATCATCAATTGTTGTGTTCGCACTCCCCTCCCCCTCAGACCGAGCCTCTTCTTGCCCTGACCGAATATTTAAGTTGTCATCCCAATCGGGTATCTGCGTCTCATCTTCATCAGTATGTTCCTCATTGTCTATAACCACAGGTGTTACAGTTTGTGACAAAGGGTCAACATTATGCTCAGAAACTTGGTCCTCACGGCCTGAATCTGAGTCACAAAGGTTCTGGGCATCACTGCAGACCATTTCCTGTTCTGTACTCACTGTAGCTTGGGAGCAGACCTCTGATTCCCAGGCTATAGTGTGACTGAACAGCTCTGCAGACTCAGCCATCTCAGTTCCACCATACTGTGCAGGGCTGATGGAGACTTCAGAGCTGGGAGAAATCAAGTGTGATTGGGATGACAACTCAGAGGAATGGTGTTTTTTGGATGCGGTACTTGAAGTGGCTGAGAGGGCACTTGTTGGACCACTTGAGATCCATTCAAGCATTTTCCTTTTTTGCCCATCATCTACCTTTGTTCCTCTTGTTCGTGTCCGTAAAAAAGGGAGCACATCGGATTGTCCACAATAAGTAGTAGACATCTTACTTTTGCTAGTAGATGGTCTATCTTCAGCAGATGATAATGGAGCTTTGGCACCTTCCCCACTGACAAAACCTTTTTTGCCTTTTCCACCACGCCTCTTCCCCTTTCCACCAGCATCTGTCATTTTGCCACTCATGTTGATTGTGACAAGATTGTGGACTGAAAATGTGGTAGTAAAAATTGAGAGGTGGTGAAGATTGCAGTGGTGGTCTAGCTTTATTAACAGCAGAATAATAAAGAATAAATATCCCTGACAATGTAACTTAGTTATAATTCGTTGGAGTGTGCAACGCAGGCAGACGTGCTGCAAATGTCTTGGCACTAGTGGGACTATAGCAAAGTCCAATAGCCACGTATAGGATGCCACTAGGTACACTGAGTGTGTGCTAGTATAATGGCTTAGTTATAATTAGTTGGAGTGTGCAACGCAGGCAGACGTGCTGCAAATGTCTTGGCACTAGTGGGACTATAGCAAAGTCCAATAGCCACGTATAGGATGCCACTAGGTACACTGAGTGTGTGCTAGTATAATGGCTTAGTTATAATTAGTTGGAGTGTGCAACGCAGGCAGATGCGCTCTGCAAATGTCTTGGCACTAGTAGGACTATAGCAAAGTCCAATAGCCACGTATAGGATGCCACTAGGTACACTGAGTGTGTGCTAGTATAATGGCTTAGTTATAATTAGTTGGAGTGTGCAACGCAGGCAGACGTGCTGCAAATGTCTTGGCACTAGTGGGACTATAGCAAAGTCCAATAGCCACGTATAGGATGCCACTAGGTACACTGAGTGTGTGCTAGTATAATGGCTTAGTTATAATTAGTTGGAGTGTGCAACGCAGGCAGACGTGCTGCAAATGTCTTGGCACTAGTGGGACTATAGCAAAGTCCAATAGCCACGTATAGGATGCCACTAGGTACACTGAGTGTGTGCTAGTATAATGGCTTAGTTATAATTAGTTGGAGTGTGCAACGCAGGCAGACGTGCTGCAAATGTCTTGGCACTAGTGTGACTATAGCAAAGTCCAATAGCCACGTATAGGATGCCACTAGGTACACTGAGTGTGTGCTAGTATAATGGCTTAGTTATAATTAGTTGGAGTGTGCAACGCAGGCAGACGTGCTGCAAATGTCTTGGCACTAGTGGGACTATAGCAAAGTCCAATAGCCACGTATAGGATGCCACTAGGTACACTGAGTGTGTGCTAGTATAATGGCTTAGTTATAATTAGTTGGAGTGTGCAACGCAGGCAGACGTGCTGCAAATGTCTTGGCACTAGTGGGACTATAGCAAAGTCCAATAGCCACGTATAGGATGCCACTAGGTACACTGAGTGTGTGCTAGTATAATGGCTTAGTTATAATTAGTTGGAGTGTGCAACGCAGGCAGACGTGCTGCAAATGTCTTGGCACTAGTGGGACTATAGCAAAGTCCAATAGCCACGTATAGGATGCCACTAGGTACACTGAGTGTGTGCTAGTATAATGGCTTAGTTATAATTAGTTGGAGTGTGCAACGCAGGCAGACGTGCTGCAAATGTCTTGGCACTAGTGGGACTATAGCAAAGTCCAATAGCCACGTATAGGATGCCACTAGGTACACTGAGTGTGTGCTAGTATAATGGCTTAGTTATAATTAGTTGGAGTGTGCAACGCAGGCAGATGCGCTCTGCAAATGTCTTGGCACTAGTGGGACTATAGCAAAGTCCAATAGCCACGTATAGGATGCCACTAGGTACACTGAGTGTTTGCTAGTAAAATTGCTTAGTTTAAAAAACTTGGAGTGTGCAATGCAGGCAGATGTGCTCTGCTAATGTCTTTGCACTAGTGGGACTATAGCAAAGTCCAATAGCCACGTATAGGATGCCACTAGGTACACTGAGTGTGTGCTAGTATAATGGCTTAGTTATAATTCGTTGGAGTGTGCAACGCAGGCAGATGCGCTCTGCAAATGTCTTGGCACTAGTGGGACTATAGCAAAGTCCAATAGCCACGTATAGGATGCCACTAGGTACACTGAGTGTTTGCTAGTAAAATTGCTTAGTTTAAAAAAGTTGTAGTGTGCAATGCAGGCAGACGTGCTCTGCAAATGTCTTTGCACTAGTGGGACTATAGCAAAGTCCAATAGCCACGTATAGGATGCCACTAGGTACACTGAGTGTTTGCTAGTAAAATTGCTTAGTTTAAAAAAGTTGTAGTGTGCAATGCAGGCAGACGTGCTCTGCAAATGTCTTTGCACTAGTGGGACTATAGCAAAGTCCAATAGCCACGTATAGGATGCCACTAGGTACACTGAGTGTTTGCTAGTAAAATTGCTTAGTTTAAAAAACTTGGAGTGTGCAATGCAGGCAGATGTGCTCTGCTAATGTCTTTGCACTAGTGGGACTATAGCAAAGTCCAATAGCCACGTATAGGATGCCACTAGGTACACTGAGTGTTTGCTAGTATAATGGCTTCGTTATAATTAGTTGGAGTGTGCAACGCAGGCAGATGCGCTCTGCAAATGTCTTGGCACTAGTGGGACTATAGCAAAGTCCAATAGCCACGTATAGGATGCCACTAGGTACACTGAGTGTTTGCTAGTAAAATTGCTTAGTTTAAAAAAGTTGTAGTGTGCAATGCAGGCAGACGTGCTCTGCAAATGTCTTTGCACTAGTGGGACTATAGCAAAGTCCAATAGCCACGTATAGGATGCCACTAGGTACACTGAGTGTTTGCTAGTAAAATTGCTTAGTTTAAAAAAGTTGTAGTGTGCAATGCAGGCAGATGTGCTCTGCTAATGTCTTTGCACTAGTGGGACTATAGCAAAGTCCAATAGCCACGTTTAGGATGCCACTAGGTACACTGAGTGTTTGCTAGTATAATGGCTTACTTAGAATGAGTTGGAGTGTGCAGAGGACAAGAGGGTACAGTGGCAGGATTGTGGTGCTCTGGGTAGAGGAATGGAAGCCTGCCTTTCTATTCCCTCCTAATGGTGAAATGCAGGGAGGAAATCCCTGACCTGGGCTACACAGACGCTGTTGCTGTTTGCAGGACCTGTCACCTATGGCTCTCTGACCCTGCCGCTTTGAGCCCTTAAAAGGACTGCTAGAATGTGCTCTCCCTAAGCTGTCTAACGCTGTGTATGCAGCGCATACAGCTGTATCGGCTATAGGACTCAGGAGGACGGAGCTGCGACACTGATGTCTGACACCAAAGACGCAGAAGGCAGATAATGGCGTTCGTGAAGAAAATGTCCGGTTTTATAATGCAGGGACATGTGACATGCAGATCCTATCACACATGCCGTTGCTTCTCTGGCTCAAAGTCCACTTAGGTGTGTGTGTGTCTGTGATTGGCTGACATGCTGGCCCGCCCCACAAGACGCGCGCGCTTAGGGAAGGAAGACAAGAAAAAAAAAAAAAAAAATGGCGATCGCCATTATAGAAACAGCAGTGATCTGAAGGCGCTGTTCACGCACACTATACACTGAAATGTGATAATAGTTTGATTCACAGAGTGACTTACACTATTACAGCAGAAACCAAGCTAGGATTTAGCTGTTTTTTGGCTGCTAGAACCGTTCTCGAACGTTTCTAGAACTATCGAGCTTTTGCAAAAAGCTCGAGTTCTAGTTCGATCTAGAACATGCCCCAAAATCACTCGAGCCGCGAACTGGAGAACCACGAACCACGAACCGCGCTCAACTCTAATGAAGAGCTAACACGAACTGAGATTAAAAAGTGTGAACAGGCAACAAAGATAAAACAATTGAAGCAAGCCCGGGCATGTGAGAGCCCGCTCATTCAGCTTGCAAAATGTTGATGCTGGTTTCATTAGCTCTTTTCTTTGAAAGTTATATTTTTTGGCATTATACTGTAAATCTTCAATGCATTGATGTGAATTAATTAATAGTAATTTTGACTTTCAAAACCCTAAAAAAAAAAAAAAAAAAGAAAAAAAATGATGAAAAATGTACTAAATTTGAAGAGAATTTAGCATTTTGTGGCAAATCCTGACGTCCAGGATTTTTTTTCAACTTTTTTTCATTTTCAGCACACCAAAATACATGGAAATTAGATGAAAATAATCAAACAGGTTTTTAGTCGCAGACCTGTGATTGGTCAAGTGTATGTATTACAATGATGAAATTGCTCATTTCATAATCTTCTAGAAAATAATGCTTTGAGCTGTTGCTGTCAGATAATAAAATTAAGTAATCTTGTGCACAGAATATTTATTGATTACTATAGAACTTGTGTTGATATGTCTGTACAGTGATCTTGTCATTGTATTCTGTCCCTATAAAAGGATTTTAAGGATGTAGACACCTTCCAATGCAATTTTTTTAGGAGTCGCTCACACCACCGCATAAATCAGACAAGAACAAACTGATAAAAAAAGGGATTAGACTCAGACCAATGTCATTCAATGAGGCAGGGCTGATGAACGTCTTTTCCCCCTTATACCAATTTAGTGAGACAAACAAAATCGCAGCATGTTGCCATTTGACTGTGAAGTTGGATGAGACTCACCTATTCAAGTCTATGGCTATGTGCGCACAGTGCATTTTTCGCGGTGTTTTTGTGCGTTTTTCGGGTGCGTTTTTGGCCTCAAAACTGCACGACTTTGCTTCCCCAGCAAAGTCTATGAGTTTTCAATTTTGCTGCACACAACTGTTTTTTTAAGCTGGGTTATTGAGCTTGAAAAAAAAAATGGACATGTCAATTCTTTCCTGCGTTTTTCTGCGTTTTCCCCCCATGCAATGCATTGGAAAAACGCAGCAAAACGCAGAGATCAAAAATGCAGCAAAACGCAGCCAAAAACGCACCAAATCGCGGTAAAAACGCATGCGTTTTTTACGCGTTTTTTCGACGCAGGTGCGTTTTTAGCGTCCAAAAACGCACAAAAACGCAGCGTCAAAAAAACCGCAGTGTGCAAACTTAGCCTATGGGTGTGAGAAAAAAAATCAGACATGACATGGAGCCATAGTGTCTAAGGGTATGTGCGCACGTTGCTTTTTACCTGCTTTTTACCTGCTTTTTTGCTGCTTTTTCTTCTGCGCTGTTTAATGCCAAAATGGATGTGTTCTTCTATTCAAGCAAAGTCTATGGGAATTTGGGTTTCTTGTTCACACTATGTTGTTCAAAATGTTGCCTTTTTGTGGCAGAACTTTGGTCAAAAACTCAGCTTTGCAGTGCAAAACCCAAATGGCAAAAACAATTGACATGTTGCTTCTTTGAAAAGCTGAGTTTTTGACCAAAGTTCTGCAACAAAAAGGCAGCATTTTGAACAACATAGTGTGAACAAGAAACCCAAATTCCCATAGACTTTGCTTGAATAGAAGAACACATCCATTTTGGCATTAAACAGCGCAGAAGAAAAAGCAGCAAAAAAGCAGGTAAAAAGCAACGTGCGCTAGAGATGAGCGAACCGGTCGCGGTTCGGCTCGAGGTTGGTTCGCCGAACGGACCTCCCGTTCGAGTTCGGTTCATCGAACGTTCGACGGACCGAACTCGAACTGCATAGGAAACAATGGCAGGCAATCACAAACACAGAAAAACACCTAGAAAACACCCTCAAAGGTGTCCAAAAGGTCACAAACAACTCACAACACATGGGAAAGTGACAAGGACATATACTCATGCGAAAACAAAAGAGCTGGACAAGGAAAAAGAGGAGGACACACAGATATATGAGTATATGCAAGGAAACATGCCATTATTGTGCAACTTGAGCCCTGCTCATTCTTGGCTTCCAATCTTGATAAATTGCCTGAGCTCGCCACGTACGTCTTGGGGATCTTGTCGTGTCCTGCAGCCAGCGTTCTCTCTGAACCTGTCTTCAGTGCTGCTGTGGGTCTGCTGGCAGATAAGCACACGTGTCTGTCCACTGACAATGTGGACATGGCTCTCAGAGGACTTTTCTTCCCCGGGGTCAGCCAGGGGACGGGAAAGGCACGCGTATTTTTGAGAGTGCTTCATGCAAAGCATCTTTTTCTTTTTCAAAAGGGGGCTCAACCGATGCCAGTCAAGTAGGGTGTGTGTGTCCCAGTGAGTGGCAACGAGGGAGACTGTGGTTGGAGTCCCCTCGCTGTGTTTCTAAAAGAACCAAGATGAACAAGTCATGGCTCTCAGAGGACTTTTCTTCCCCGGGGTCAGCCAGGGGACGGGAAAGGCACGCGTATTTTTGAGAGTGCTTCATGCAAAGCATCTTTTTCTTTTTCAAAAGGGGGCTCAACCGATGCCAGTCAAGTGGGGTGTGTGTGGCCCAGTGAGTGGCAACGAGGGAGACTGTGGT
Source organism: Anomaloglossus baeobatrachus (assembly GCF_048569485.1). Lineage (NCBI taxonomy): Eukaryota > Metazoa > Chordata > Amphibia > Anura > Aromobatidae > Anomaloglossus > Anomaloglossus baeobatrachus. Next base: position 202,029,785 of record NC_134358.1, read on the forward strand.
TGGAGTCCCCTCGCTGTGTTTCTAAAAGAACCAAGATGAACAAGTCATGGCTCTCAGAGGACTTTTCTTCCCCGGGGTCAGCCAGGGGACGGGAAAGGCACGCGTATTTTTGAGAGTGCTTCATGCAAAGCATCTTTTTCTTTTTCAAAAGGGGGCTCAACCGATGCCAGTCAAGTGGGGTGTGTGTGGCCCAGTGAGTGGCAACGAGGGAGACTGTGGTTGGAGTCCCCTCGCTGTGTTTCTAAAAGAACCAAGATGAACAAGTCATGGCTCTCAGAGGACTTTTCTTCCCCGGGGTCAGCCAGGGGACGGGAAAGGCACGCGTATTTTTGAGAGTGCTTCATGCAAAGCATCTTTTTCTATTTCAAAAGGGAGCTCAACCGATGCCAGTCAAGTGGGGTGTGTGTGGCCCAGTGAGTGGCAACGAGGGAGACTGTGGTTGGAGTCCCCTCGCTGTGTTTCTAAAAGAACCAAGATGAACAAGTCATGGCTCTCAGAGGACTTTTCTTCCCCGGGGTCAGCCAGGGGACGGGAAAGGCACGCGTATTTTTGAGAGTGCTTCATGCAAAGCATCTTTTTCTATTTCAAAAGGGGGCTCAACCGATGCCAGTCAAGTGGGGTGTGTGTGGCCCAGTGAGTGGCAACGAGGGAGACTGTGGTTGGAGTCCCCTCGCTGTGTTTCTAAAAGAACCAAGATGAACAAGTCATGGCTCTCAGAGGACTTTTCTTCCCCGGGGTCAGCCAGGGGACGGGAAAGGCACGCGTATTTTTGAGAGTGCTTCATGCAAAGCATCTTTTTCTTTTTCAAAAGGGGGCTCAACCGATGCCAGTCAAGTGGGGTGTGTGTGGCCCAGTGAGTGGCAACGAGGGAGACTGTGGTTGGAGTCCCCTCGCTGTGTTTCTAAAAGAACCAAGATGAACAAGTCATGGCTCTCAGAGGACTTTTCTTCCCCGGGGTCAGCCAGGGGACGGGAAAGGCACGCGTATTTTTGAGAGTGCTTCATGCAAAGCATCTTTTTCTTTTTCAAAAGGGGGCTCAACCGATGCCAGTCAAGTGGGGTGTGTGTGGCCCAGTGAGTGGCAACGAGGGAGACTGTCGTTGGAGTCCCCTCGCTGTGTTTCTAAAAGAACCAAGATGAACAAGTCATGGCTCTCAGAGGACTTTTCTTCCCCGGGGTCAGCCAGGGGACGGGAAAGGCACGCGTATTTTTGAGAGTGCTTCATGCAAAACATCTTTTTTTTTTTCAAAAGGGAGCTCAACCGATGCCAGTCAAGTGGGGTGTGTGTGGCCCAGTGAGTGGCAACGAGGGAGACTGTGGTTGGAGTCCCCTCGCTGTGTTTCTAAAAGAACCAAGATGAACAAGTCATGGCTCTCAGAGGACTTTTCTTCCCCGGGGTCAGCCAGGGGACGGGAAAGGCACGCGTATTTTTGAGAGTGCTTCATGCAAAGCATCTTTTTCTTTTTCAAAAGGGGGCTCAACCGATGCCAGTCAAGTGGGGTGTGTGTGGCCCAGTGAGTGGCAACGAGGGAGACTGTGGTTGGAGTCCCCTCGCTGTGTTTCTAAAAGAACCAAGATGAACAAGTCATGGCTCTCAGAGGACTTTTCTTCCCCGGGGTCAGCCAGGGGACGGGAAAGGCACGCGTATTTTTGAGAGTGCTTCATGCAAAGCATCTTTTTCTTTTTCAAAAGGGGGCTCAACCGATGCCAGTCAAGTGGGGTGTGTGTGGCCCAGTGAGTGGCAACGAGGGAGACTGTGGTTGGAGTCCCCTCGCTGTGTTTCTAAAAGAACCAAGATGAACAAGTCATGGCTCTCAGAGGACTTTTCTTCCCCGGGGTCAGCCAGGGGACGGGAAAGGCACGCGTATTTTTGAGAGTGCTTCATGCAAAGCATCTTTTTCTTTTTCAAAAGGGGGCTCAACCGATGCCAGTCAAGTGGGGTGTGTGTGGCCCAGTGAGTGGCAACGAGGGAGACTGTGGTTGGAGTCCCCTCGCTGTGTTTCTAAAAGAACCAAGATGAACAAGTCATGGCTCTCAGAGGACTTTTCTTCCCCGGGGTCAGCCAGGGGACGGGAAAGGCACGCGTATTTTTGAGAGTGCTTCATGCAAAGCATCTTTTTCTTTTTCAAAAGGGGGCTCAACCGATGCCAGTCAAGTGGGGTGTGTGTGGCCCAGTGAGTGGCAACGAGGGAGACTGTGGTTGGAGTCCCCTCGCTGTGTTTCTAAAAGAACCAAGATGAACAAGTCATGGCTCTCAGAGGACTTTTCTTCCCCGGGGTCAGCCAGGGGACGGGAAAGGCACGCGTATTTTTGAGAGTGCTTCATGCAAAGCATCTTTTTCTTTTTCAAAAGGGGGCTCAACCGATGCCAGTCAAGTGGGGTGTGTGTGGCCCAGTGAGTGGCAACGAGGGAGACTGTGGTTGGAGTCCCCTCGCTGTGTTTCTAAAAGAACCAAGATGAACAAGTCATGGCTCTCAGAGGACTTTTCTTCCCCGGGGTCAGCCAGGGGACGGGAAAGGCACGCGTATTTTTGAGAGTGCTTCATGCAAAACATCTTTTTTTTTTTCAAAAGGGAGCTCAACCGATGCCAGTCAAGTGGGGTGTGTGTGGCCCAGTGAGTGGCAACGAGGGAGACTGTGGTTGGAGTCCCCTCGCTGTGTTTCTAAAAGAACCAAGATGAACAAGTCATGGCTCTCAGAGGACTTTTCTTCCCCGGGGTCAGCCAGGGGACGGGAAAGGCACGCGTATTTTTGAGAGTGCTTCATGCAAAGCATCTTTTTCTTTTTCAAAAGGGGGCTCAACCGATGCCAGTCAAGTGGGGTGTGTGTGGCCCAGTGAGTGGCAACGAGGGAGACTGTGGTTGGAGTCCCCTCGCTGTGTTTCTAAAAGAACCAAGATGAACAAGTCATGGCTCTCAGAGGACTTTTCTTCCCCGGGGTCAGCCAGGGGACGGGAAAGGCACGCGTATTTTTGAGAGTGCTTCATGCAAAGCATCTTTTTCTTTTTCAAAAGGGGGCTCAACCGATGCCAGTCAAGTGGGGTGTGTGTGGCCCAGTGAGTGGCAACGAGGGAGACTGTGGTTGGAGTCCCCTCGCTGTGTTTCTAAAAGAACCAAGATGAACAAGTCATGGCTCTCAGAGGACTTTTCTTCCCCGGGGTCAGCCAGGGGACGGGAAAGGCACGCGTATTTTTGAGAGTGCTTCATGCAAAGCATCTTTTTCTTTTTCAAAAGGGAGCTCAACCGATGCCAGTCAAGTGGGGTGTGTGTGGCCCAGTGAGTGGCAACGAGGGAGACTGTGGTTGGAGTCCCCTCGCTGTGTTTCTAAAAGAACCAAGATGAACAAGTCATGGCTCTCAGAGGACTTTTCTTCCCCGGGGTCAGCCAGGGGACGGGAAAGGCACGCGTATTTTTGAGAGTGCTTCATGCAAAGCATCTTTTTCTTTTTCAAAAGGGGGCTCAACCGATGCCAGTCAAGTGGGGTGTGTGTGGCCCAGTGAGTGGCAACGAGGGAGACTGTGGTTGGAGTCCCCTCGCTGTGTTTCTAAAAGAACCAAGATGAACAAGTCATGGCTCTCAGAGGACTTTTCTTCCCCGGGGTCAGCCAGGGGACGGGAAAGGCACGCGTATTTTTGAGAGTGCTTCATGCAAAGCATCTTTTTCTTTTTCAAAAGGGGGCTCAACCGATGCCAGTCAAGTGGGGTGTGTGTGGCCCAGTGAGTGGCAACGAGGGAGACTGTGGTTGGAGTCCCCTCGCTGTGTTTCTAAAAGAACCAAGATGAACAAGTCATGGCTCTCAGAGGACTTTTCTTCCCCGGGGTCAGCCACGGGACGGGAAAGGCACGCGTATTTTTGAGAGTGCTTCATGCAAAGCATCTTTTTCTTTTTCAAAAGGGGGCTCAACCGATGCCAGTCAAGTGGGGTGTGTGTGGCCCAGTGAGTGGCAACGAGGGAGACTGTGGTTGGAGTCCCCTCGCTGTGTTTCTAAAAGAACCAAGATGAACAAGTCATGGCTCTCAGAGGACTTTTCTTCCCCGGGGTCAGCCAGGGGACGGGAAAGGCACGCGTATTTTTGAGAGTGCTTCATGCAAAGCATCTTTTTCTTTTTCAAAAGGGGGCTCAACCGATGCCAGTCAAGTGGGGTGTGTGTGGCCCAGTGAGTGGCAACGAGGGAGACTGTGGTTGGAGTCCCCTCGCTGTGTTTCTAAAAGAACCAAGATGAACAAGTCATGGCTCTCAGAGGACTTTTCTTCCCCGGGGTCAGCCAGGGGACGGGAAAGGCACGCGTATTTTTAAGAGTGCTTCATGCAAAGCATCTTTTTCTTTTTCAAAAGGGGGCTCAACCGATGCCAGTCAAGTGGGGTGTGTGTGGCCCAGTGAGTGGCAACGAGGGAGACTGTGGTTGGAGTCCCCTAGCTGTGTTTCTAAAAGAACCAAGATGAACAAGTCATGGCTCTCAGAGGACTTTTCTTCCCCGGGGTCAGCCAGGGGACAGGAAAGGCACGCGTATTTTTGAGAGTGCTTCATGCAAAGCATCTTTTTCTTTTTCAAAAGGGGGCTCAACCGATGCCAGTCAAGTGGGGTGTGTGTGGCCCAGTGAGTGGCAACGAGGGAGACTGTGGTTGGAGTCCCCTCGCTGTGTTTCTAAAAGAACCAAGATGAACAAGTCATGGCTCTCAGAGGACTTTTCTTCCCCGGGGTCAGCCAGGGGACGGGAAAGGCACGCGTATTTTTGAGAGTGCTTCATGCAAAGCATCTTTTTCTTTTTCAAAAGGGGGCTCAACCGATGCCAGTCAAGTGGGGTGTGTGTGGCCCAGTGAGTGGCAACGAGGGAGACTGTGGTTGGAGTCCCCTCGCTGTGTTTCTAAAAGAACCAAGATGAACAAGTCATGGCTCTCAGAGGACTTTTCTTCCCCGGGGTCAGCCAGGGGACGGGAAAGGCACGCGTATTTTTGAGAGTGCTTCATGCAAAGCATCTTTTTCTTTTTCAAACGGGAGCTCAACCGATGCCAGTCAAGTGGGGTGTGTGTGGCCCAGTGAGTGGCAACGAGGGAGACTGTGGTTGGAGTCCCCTCGCTGTGTTTCTAAAAGAACCAAGATGAACAAGTCATGGCTCTCAGAGGACTTTTCTTCCCCGGGGTCAGCCAGGGGACGGGAAAGGCACGCGTATTTTTGAGAGTGCTTCATGCAAAGCATCTTTTTCTTTTTCAAAAGGGGGCTCAACCGATGCCAGTCAAGTGGGGTGTGTGTGGCCCAGTGAGTGGCAACGAGGGAGACTGTGGTTGGAGTCCCCTCGCTGTGTTTCTAAAAGAACCAAGATGAACAAGTCATGGCTCTCAGAGGACTTTTCTTCCCCGGGGTCAGCCAGGGGACGGGAAAGGCACGCGTATTTTTGAGAGTGCTTCATGCAAAGCATCTTTTTCTTTTTCAAAAGGGGGCTCAACCGATGCCAGTCAAGTGGGGTGTGTGTGGCCCAGTGAGTGGCAACGAGGGAGACTGTGGTTGGAGTCCCCTCGCTGTGTTTCTAAAAGAACCAAGATGAACAAGTCATGGCTCTCAGAGGACTTTTCTTCCCCGGGGTCAGCCAGGGGACGGGAAAGGCACGCGTATTTTTGAGAGTGCTTCATGCAAAGCATCTTTTTCTTTTTCAAAAGGGGGCTCAACCGATGCCAGTCAAGTGGGGTGTGTGTGGCCCAGTGAGTGGCAACGAGGGAGACTGTGGTTGGAGTCCCCTCGCTGTGTTTCTAAAAGAACCAAGATGAACAAGTCATGGCTCTCAGAGGACTTTTCTTCCCCGGGGTCAGCCAGGGGACGGGAAAGGCACGCGTATTTTTGAGAGTGCTTCATGCAAAGCATCTTTTTCTTTTTCAAAAGGGAGCTCAACCGATGCCAGTCAAGTGGGGTGTGTGTGGCCCAGTGAGTGGCAACGAGGGAGACTGTGGTTGGAGTCCCCTCGCTGTGTTTCTAAAAGAACCAAGATGAACAAGTCATGGCTCTCAGAGGACTTTTCTTCCCCGGGGTCAGCCAGGGGACGGGAAAGGCACGCGTATTTTTGAGAGTGCTTCATGCAAAGCATCTTTTTCTTTTTCAAAAGGGGGCTCAACCGATGCCAGTCAAGTGGGGTGTGTGTGGCCCAGTGAGTGGCAACGAGGGAGACTGTGGTTGGAGTCCCCTCGCTGTGTTTCTAAAAGAACCAAGATGAACAAGTCATGGCTCTCAGAGGACTTTTCTTCCCCGGGGTCAGCCAGGGGACGGGAAAGGCACGCGTATTTTTGAGAGTGCTTCATGCAAAGCATCTTTTTCTTTTTCAAAAGGGGGCTCAACCGATGCCAGTCAAGTGGGGTGTGTGTGGCCCAGTGAGTGGCAACGAGGGAGACTGTGGTTGGAGTCCCCTCGCTGTGTTTCTAAAAGAACCAAGATGAACAAGTCATGGCTCTCAGAGGACTTTTCTTCCCCGGGGTCAGCCAGGGGACGGGAAAGGCACGCGTATTTTTGAGAGTGCTTCATGCAAAGCATCTTTTTCTTTTTCAAAAGGGGGCTCAACCGATGCCAGTCAAGTGGGGTGTGTGTGGCCCAGTGAGTGGCAACGAGGGAGACTGTGGTTGGAGTCCCCTCGCTGTGTTATACATGCTTTTAGAAGGGCATGACATGGCTTGGAGGTTGACTTTCATAAAATGCAAACTGTTGGCTACCAAAATGCTGCCTTTCCAACAACTGTGGTTATAGGCAATGAGGAACATACTGATGAAGATGAGACGCAGATACCCGATTGGGATGACAACTTAAATATTCGGTCAGGGCAAGAAGAAACTCGGTCTGAGGGGGAGGGGAGTGCAAACACAACAATTGATGATGAAGTTCTAGATCCCACCTACTGTCAACCCACAGTCAGACACTCGAGGAGGTCAATAGAGGCGGTGGAGGAGGATGCAACCGACGTCGAAGTAACCTGGCGCCTTCCTGGACACAGTCGGAGCACTGGTAGCACGTCTACAACTGCATCCTCAGCCACCACTCTGCCTCTGAGCATTATTCGGGGTGGATCAACAGGTCGCATGGCCTCTAAGCCTTGCCTAGCCTGGTCCTTTTTTGACATAAAAAAAGATCGGCCAAATTATGTGATCTGTAACATTTGCCATGGTTATCTTAGTAGAGGTCAAAACCTCAGCAGTTTGACAACTTCTTCCATGAATCGTCACATGAATAAATATCATATGGCCTGGTGGGAAGCTCACCGTGCTGCAATGCGGCCTAGTGGAGCCAACCATCCACCGCCTGCCCCTTCCAGGGCATCCGCGCGCTCGTCATCTTCTAGGACTGTGGGGACAGCTGTCACACCTGTTTTTCCACCCACAACTTCCACCACTGTAACCGCAACAGGCAGTTTGCTTGGTAGGTCGTCAGTTGGTTTGGAAGGGGAAACAAGTGAGTGTGTACAGCTCTCTCAGACATCGATAGCACCAACTTTGGATGAAGGCAACATCATGTCTCCGCCTGCACTTTCCTCCCAAAGCTGCATTTTTCCAGGGACACCCTACTCAACACCGTCTACACACAGCAGCCAGATCTCTGTCCCTCAGATGTGGTCAAATAAAAGGCCACTTCCTTCGACCCATGACAAAGCGAAGAGGTTGACTCTATCCCTCTGTAAGCTGTTGGCTACAGAAATGCTGCCTTTCCGCCTAGTGGACACACAGGATTTTAGAGACCTTATATCTGTCGCTGTGCCCCAGTACCAGATGCCTAGTCGCCACTACTTCTCTAAGAAAGGTGTGCCCGCGCTACACCAGCATGTCGCACACAACATCACCACTTCCTTGAGAAAATCTGTGTGCGACAGGGTGCATTTCAACACAGATACTTGGACCAGTAAGCATAGACAGGGTCATTACATGTCACTGACTGGGCACTGGCAAACTATGGTGAGAGATGGAGAAGGGTCTGCTGTACAAGTCTTGCCGTCCCCACGAGTTGTTTCAATCCTTGTTCTGTATGTAGAAGTTAATACACTGCTTCTGCCTCTTCAACCTCGTGTGGGTCCTCTACCTTGGCGCAAACCCTGTGTGGTCAGGCCACCCTTCCTTGCAACTGCGCACAAGGACTACCACACACCTCCTTACTATGCTGGCAGCAGAGCTCAATGCCATCAGGCGGTCAAAGTTTTACTTTGAAATGTATGGGAAATGTGAGTCACACCGCTATTACAGAGAATAGTAGTCAGGCAGGGTCAAAACATTAATTGAGGAACAGGAACAGAATGGAACGGCCAGGAAAGAATCAGAAAACAAGCAGAGGTGAAATGCGTATCGGCCAACAAGGTACATAAACAGCAAGCAGGAAAAGTAGTCAGGTAACAAGCACACAAAATCATAAAACTGAACTGGGGGTAAAATTAACCAGAGGTTCATAGCTATGTCTGGCAGTGGTCTGCAGACAGGATGGGCATAAAAAAGGGTGTGGTGTCTTCCCATTGGTTGTAGCTGAATGATGGTATTTCATCTGTGAGATACCCACCAGCTACATTCAGCCAGAGATTCTGCATCTGTCAAGGTAATGCAGCCCAGTGGGTGAGCCTAACCTGCGTCCACCTGCGCCGCTGGCATCGACTACTCTCCCATCATCAGCACTATTCATGAAAGGAACACGTTGTCACCTGGCGACCGGAGTACAAATTGACGGAGCGGACTCCGTTGGTGACTTAACAGCCGTGTGCGGCAATGATGCAAACCTGGCTGCGGGCCATCCTCAGGGCAATGTGACACACGTGCCTTTTAGGGCTCACGTGTTGAACCGAATTCGCCAGCAATTTTTAAAACACCATCACGGCCTACATGGCCTTGTGCAGTGGGCACGCTCGCTATGTGCTCACTTCCATCGTGCGCACACAGCAGCTCAACAACTTTCATCACTCCGGAAGTCTTAGGGTCTGGCAGTTAAACGCCGTAAATGCGATGTTTCGACACGCAGGAATTGGAATCTGCACATGTTGCAGCGTGTGTGGCAGCACCGCAGAGCCCTGCTGAAATACGGTAAGACATATAGCCTGGGATAACTTGATCCAGAGGTGGTGCAGATCACGCTGCTGGAGTGGTGTCAGATCAAGGACCTATGCACCCTGCTACACAGTTTTGAAATGTCGACGAAGATGTTTAGCACTGGCAATGTCATTCTCAGCGTGACAATTCTGGTCATCTACATGATGGAGCACACTGTAATTATTATTCGGAGTCAGGTGTTGGGACAAGAGGAAGGGGAGGAAGTACAGGAGGAGTCATATGCGGAAGGGATAACAAGATCTACGAGGTCCAGATGGTCAGCGGCACCTATGCGGCAGTCATGGTGAGGGAGAGGGATTAACAAGGGCGCATAGTATCAGCAAAAAGTGTTGATGAAAGTGCAGGAGCCCATGAAGAAATGGAGGACGAACTGGCGATGGGCATGGAAGACTCAGCAGATGAGTGAGAGCTTGCTCACATTTCGGTTGTGCGAGGTTGGGGGGAGAGGGCAGAGGAAGGATGCACGATTCTCACCTCTCTGCCACCAACACACCAAGGACTTGGTCCTCCTGGATGCACAAGACACATGAGCGCCTTCTTGCTGCACTACCTACATGACCCTCGGATTGTATGAATTTGAACTAATCCTGAATACTGGGTTGCCACACTGTTAGATCCCCGGTACAAGACAAAATTTGGCGAACTAATTCCTGCCATAGAAATAGACACACGTATACAGGAGTATCTGCAGAATGTGGTACGCAATCTTAGATCTACTTGTCCACTAAACACCAGTGCTGCACAGAGTGAATCTCAACGCTTTGTCATGGATAGGAGGAAATGGTCTTTTACTTGTCCACATCGGAGGGACCGAGGGATGGCTGCTGTGCTGAGATGGCGTTGAGTACGGTGTCCCTGCACAGTTGCACTTTTGGTCATATCCCAAAATGAGTTGAAAAAGGACAGATGCTGTTGGAAAGGGGAACAGGTGTGTTGGAAAGGGGAAAAAAGTTTTGGTCCGTGGATTTGGTGGTTAAGCAACTGTAACATTTGCTGAAGAAACAACATCTGTTACAGTGGGACTGGCAGATTTGGATAAAGTGGTATATAATCTGTGACCGCTATATAACGAAAATTAATAAGAAAAGAAAGAGAAAGGTATATATCCCCATCAGCAGTCAGTGTCCACCGTGCTCCCAGTTGGAAAAGGAGAGGTTGGCAACTTGAAGGTTTGGTGGAGGATACAGAGCTGTGTGGCTATGAAACTAATAGTAGCCTGAACCGAGTTAGACGCCATTCGGATCTGGAGACTGTGAGCCCTGTTAGCGTCACAGGGTCCACATGCCCACCCAGCCCAGGAACTCCCTGTTAACAACACAGGGGCCATTGAGTACGCTGACCGTGTGCGTAGGGGCCACACCTGTGGACAGCAGGCGCATCAGCAGCAGCAGGCCTGTTAATGCCACTGGGCTGCACAAGCAGGACTGTTAGGACAGGAGCTGGTCTTAACCGTTCTGCGTTACCAACTGTGGTGGTGGCCTGCATCTACCACCCGATCCCTGCCTACCTCTGGCCTAAAGCCGCAATGGGTTCAACACATGGAGGTGTGCTCTTTCGGAGCATAATAGAAGACTGCGCACCTCCTTGTTGGCTCCAGCCCCTTTTATAACCTGGGTCCGCCCCAAACCAGGGTGAACCACAATGCACCTCCTGGAGACAAAAGTAGAGTGACACGTCATGAGTGGCATAACTAGCGTCCTATTTGGAAACGCAACTTCAATGATGACCTCATGGCTGCCATGACCCAAACACCTCACCAGTCATCGTCTGAGCATCAATAATGCGGTGACAAGTCATAGGTGTGGGCCTCTGCAAGCCATTTGGGAGGACACCTGATGCCCTGTGGTCTATATGGGACCCCCACATCAGGGCCAGGGCCAAAGAGTTCATTACCGGACCTAGTCTCTGATGCAGGAAGTGCCTGAGCATGCTCAGTAGCATGAAATACAGTCTCTGAAAAAAGACTATCAGCTTTAGCATGGTGTCTATGCCCAAAACAGGACTTATACCCGGCACGGAATGCAAGCACCTGTGCAAAGAGGCTTTTCACACTTAGTGTGGGAGCATGCGCTGTATCCCGAAATGAAAACTTAGCGTCAGGAATGGCACAGTCAGGCTGAGCATACTCACTAGGCGAAACACTGTAATTATGCTGCAGCTGGGGTACATCGGCACACGCATGCGCACTAGCTGCCTCTCCACACTTAGACGTGGAGGGGAAATTTGTCTTGGAGATGCTGTCTATGAACAGAAGGAAAAGCTAAAGGAAGCCTGACTTTCTATCCCTCCGAATTATGAAATGCAGCAATGAATTCCATGAGTTTGCTATAACATTAGCGTAGCAAAATGTGCATGAGGGTGTGATGTAGAGGTGCTAGAAATAGCTTGTCACCAGTGGGGCACTAATGGAATACAACAGCCAGTTCTATGATGCCACAAAATGGCAGTATTTTGTGCTATCATTATAGCTTATTAAAAACAGAGCACGAGGTTGTCATGCAGAGGTGCTGCACATAGATTTGCAGTAGTGTGAATTGACAAAAGTACAATAGCCACGTTTAGGATACAACTAGGTACAGTGAGTGTTTGCTAGTATAATGGCTGAGTTTAAAAAAGTTTGAGTGTGCAATGCAGGCAGATGTCCTGCAAATAACGTTCCAATACTGTGAATTGACAAAAGTACAATAGCCACGTTTAGGATACAACTAGGTACAGTGAGTGTTTGCTAGTATAATGGCTGAGTTTAAAAAAGTTTGAGTGTGCAATGCAGGCAGACGTCCTGCAAATAACGTTCCAATACTGTGAATTGACAAAAGTACAATAGCCACGTTTAGGATACAACTAGGTACAGTGAGTGTTTGCTAGTATAATGGCTGAGTTTAAAAAAGTTTGAGTGTGCAATGCAGGCAGACGTGCTGCAAATAACGTTCCAATACTGTGAATTGACAAAAGTACAATAGCCACGTTTAGGATACAACTAGGTACAGTGAGTGTTTGCTAGTATAATGGCTGAGTTTAAAAAAGTTTGAGTGTGCAATGCAGGCAGACGTGCTGCAAATAACGTTCCAATACTGTGAATTGACAAAAGTACAATAGCCACGTTTAGGATACAACTAGGTACAGTGAGTGTTTGCTAGTATAATGGCTGAGTTTAAAAAAGTTTGAGTGTGCAATGCAGGCAGACGTGCTGCAAATAACGTTCCAATACTGTGAATTGACAAAAGTACAATAGCCACGTTTAGGATACAACTAGGTACAGTGAGTGTTTGCTAGTATAATGGCTGAGTTTAAAAAAGTTTGAGTGTGCAAGGCAGGCAGATGTCCTGCAAATAACGTTCCAATACTGTGAATTGACAAAAGTACAATAGCCACGTTTAGGATACAACTAGGTACAGTGAGTGTTTGCTAGTATAATGGCTGAGTTTACAAAAGTTTGAGTGTGCAATGCAGGCAGACGTGCTGCAAATAACGTTCCAATACTGTGAATTGACAAAAGTACAATAGCCACGTTTATGATACAACTAGGTACAGTGAGTGTTTGCTAGTATAATGGCTGAGTTTAAAAAAGTTTGAGTGTGCAATGCAGGCAGACGTCCTGCAAATAACGTTCCAATACTGTGAATTGACAAAAGTACAATAGCCACGTTTAGGATACAACTAGGTACAGTGAGTGTTTGCTAGTATAATGGCTGAGTTTAAAAAAGTTTGAGTGTGCAATGCAGGCAGACGTGCTGCAAATAACGTTCCAATACTGTGAATTGACAAAAGTACAATAGCCACGTTTAGGATACAACTAGGTACAGTGAGTGTTTGCTAGTATAATGGCTGAGTTTAAAAAAGTTTGAGTGTGCAATGCAGGCAGATGTCCTGCAAATAACGTTCCAATACTGTGAATTGACAAAAGTGCAATAGCCACGTTTAGGATACAACTAGGTACAGTGAGTGTTTGCTAGTATAATGGCTGAGTTTAAAAAAGTTTGAGTGTGCAATGCAGGCAGACGTGCTGCAAATAACGTTCCAATACTGTGAATTGACAAAAGTACAATAGCCACGTTTAGGATACAACTAGGTACAGTGAGTGTTTGCTAGTATAATGGCTGAGTTTAAAAAAGTTTGAGTGTGCAATGCAGGCAGACGTGCTGCAAATAACGTTCCAATACTGTGAATTGACAAAAGTACAATAGCCACGTTTAGGATACAACTAGGTACAGTGAGTGTTTGCTAGTATAATGGCTGAGTTTAAAAAAGTTTGAGTGTGCAAGGCAGGCAGATGTCCTGCAAATAACGTTCCAATACTGTGAATTGACAAAAGTCCAATAGCCACGTATAGGATGCCACTAGGTACACTGAGTGTTTGCTAGTATAATGGCTTCGTTATAATTAGTTGGAGTGTGCAACGCAGGCAGATGCGCTCTGCAAATGTCTTGGCACTAGTGGGACTATAGCAAAGTCCAATAGCCACGTATAGGATGCCACTAGGTACACTGAGTGTTTGCTAGTAAAATTGCTTAGTTTAAAAAAGTTGTAGTGTGCAATGCAGGCAGACGTGCTCTGCTAATGTCTTTGCACTAGTGGGACTATAGCAAAGTCCAATAGCCACGTTTAGGATGCCACTAGGTACACTGAGTGTTTGCTAGTAAAATTGATTAGTTTAAAAAAGTTGTAGTGTGCAATGCAGGCAGACGTGCTCTGCTAATGTCTTTGCACTAGTGGGACTATAGCAAAGTCCAATAGCCACGTATAGGATGCCACTAGGTACACTGAGTGTTTGCTAGTATAATGGCTTAGTTAGAATGAGTTGGAGTGTGCAGAGGACAAGAGGGTACAGTGGCAGGATTGTGGTGCTCTGGGTAGAGGAATGGAAGCCTGCCTTTCTATTCCCTCCTAATGGTGAAATGCAGGGAGGAAATCCCTGACCTGGGCTACACAGACGCTGTTGCTGTTTGCAGGACCTGTCACTTATGGCTCTCTGACCCTGCCGCTTTGAGCCCTTAAAAGGACTGCTAGAATGTGCTCTCCCTAAGCTGTCTAACGCTGTGTATGCAGCGCATACAGCTGTATCGGCTATAGGACTCAGGAGGACGGAGCTGCGACACTGATGTCTGACACCAAAGACGCAGAAGGCAGATAATGGCGTTCGTGAAGAAAATGTCCGGTTTTATAATGCAGGGACATGTGACATGCAGATCCTATCACACATGCCGTTGCTTCTCTGGCTCAAAGTCCACTTAGCTGTGTGTGTGTCTGGGATTGGCTGACATGCTGGCCCGCCCCACAAGACGCGCGCGCTTAGGGAAGGAAGACAAGAAAAAAAAAAAAAAAAAAAAAAAATGGCGATCGCCATTATACAAACAGCAGTGATCTGAAGGCGCTGTTCACGCACACTATACACTGAAATGTCATAATAGTTTGATTCACAGAGTGACTTACACTATTACAGCAGAAACCAAGCTAGGATTTAGCTGTTTTTTGGCTGCTAGAACCGTTCTCGAACGTTTCTAGAACTATCGAGCTTTTGCAAAAAGCTCGAGTTCTAGTTCGATCTAGAACATGCCCCAAAATCACTCGAGCCGCGAACTGGAGAACCACGAACCACGAACCGCGCTCAACTCTAACGTGCGCACATACCCTTACAGTTGCTGAGTAAAAAAAAATGGATTGTAAATAGACTCCACACGAATGACAATTTATAAAAAAAATTCCCCTCTTTTCTGGATGAGAATGGGACTATTTGTATAGAGTTGTGTGACCCTAGCCTTACTTAGATTTTGGCCTGAAAAATATTTTTTTTCTATAAGGTTTTAGCAAATATTTTGGACTGCTTAGGTTTTTACACTCTCTTTATCTCCATTGACAATGCTGAATATCGAATGAGCTGAGAATCCATCAGTGAGTTCCTCATGATAGGGAGTTTGTAACTCTGTTAATTATCTTTTTCTCTCTTTCCTCTGTGCTAATTTAGGGTCACAAAATTGAGCTAAAATTTGATGTGGTCATAAATCAGCTAAGAAAAAGACAGCAGGTAAAAGACTCCCTGTCATAACAAGCTCACTGACAGATTATAAGTTAACTCATTCTATAACCATTAGTGCTGGGAAATAACCTGTGAAATGCAGAGTACAAAATTGTTACTTAAACCAATTTGCAAAAAATATTTTTTAGCTCAAAATACATCTTATTAAATAAAAAAAAAATTCTCCAGAGGTGCCTATTGATTTAAAAAAAACAAACCCCAAACCTGCTGCCCTAGTCATGGATAATCCAGCAAACGGAATGCAATTTTAATGTGCAAATGTACCACAATAAAATTAAAATAGATTGGATTATTTTTTTTATTATTATTTTACCTTTGTCTATAATAGCATTATGACCTTTTACTGAATAGCATTGATGGAACCAATGGGGGCTGAGGGGTGGAAATATATTAAGACTGGAGCAGCATACCTACCTGAACCTATTGCTACTTCCAATAGGTGTCACTAGGGTTTAAGTTTCTTTTCTCTCTGAAGAGTCAATTTGCATATCGTATTTCCCAGAGGAGCATGCAAGGCGTTCAAGTCTCCTCATACTGACATGCCAGACCTAATGTGTCACTCTCCACAATGAGAAAACTTACCCCTTAGATCCTAGTATACGTAGGCAAACACAAGACAAAGCATCTTTATTTGTACCAAATGTTTAATATGATGAACAGTGTAAAAAAAGCTAGGTAATTTGCCATTATATACAGTGGGGAAATAAGTATGTGATACACTGCTGATATTGCAAGTTTTCCCACCTACAAAGAATGGAGAGGTTTGTAATTACGTGTGTACACTTCCACTGTGACAGGAGAAGAGTAATAAAAATCCAGAAAATCAAGAATTCTGGCTCTCACAGACCTGTTAGTTTTTCTTTAAGATGCCCTGTGGGTGGAAACATCATACTTTGGGGGTGCTTTTCTGCAAAGGGGACAAGAGGACTGCACCGTATTGAAGGGAGGATGGATAGGGTCATGTATCGCGATAGTTTGGCCAACAATCTCATACTCCTCCCCTCAGTAAGATCATTGAAGATTTGTTGTGGCTGGGTCTTGTAGCATGAAAATGACGAAAAACACACAGGAGTGGCTCTCTAAAATGCATTTCAAGGTTCTGGAGAGGTCTAGCCAATTTCCAGTCCTGAACCCAATAGAAAATCTTTGGAGGAGCTGAAACTCAATGTTGCCCAATGACAGCCCCGAAACCTGAAATATCTGGAGAAGATCTGTATAGAGGAGTGGGCCAAAATCCCTGCTGCAGTGTGTGCAAACTTGGTAAAGAACTAAAGGAAACGTCTGATCTCTGTAACTGCAAACAGAGGATTCTGTACAAAATATTAAGTTCTGTTTTTCTATTGTATCAAATACTTATTTCATGCAATAAAATGCAAATTAAATATTTAAAAATCATACAATGTGATTTATTTTTTTTTGTTTATTCTGTCACAGTTGGAATGTACATATGATAAAAAATTACAGACCTCTCCATTCTTTGTTATTGGGACAAAATCGGCAGCATATCAAGTACATTTTTTTACCACTATATCAACAAGTTTTCCTATCTTTTGCCATACGATACTTTTTGGGGGTGGGGAAGGGGCATTTTTAAGTACAGATCATTAGCAATATAATGTGTGTGTCCTGGTAGCAGTATGTCTCACTTCCTCCGGATGTCAGATTTGTTAGAAGGCTGGAAGATTAAAGTGGCTGCATATTGGCTGAAGTGCTCATGTCGTGTAACAGTGTCAGGAGAGCCAATGCAGGCATCGATGGAACAGTGCTGAGTCCGACACAGGAGGTGAGTATAGCTGTTATTATTTTTATTAGGGGGAACATAATGATTTAGAAAGGGTTGTCCAAGTAGTGGACAACCCCCTTTGACACAGCCATATCAGGGCATTTTTGTAGGACGAGTTGTAAATTTGAATGATACCATTCATTTTGTCGTACAATATACTGGAAAAAGAAAAAATATCCATGTGCAGGGAAGGAGGAAGGAGAAGAAAAAAATAAAAAGCAATTCCATCGTTATCTTTTGGTTTTATTTTAATTTTTTACAACATTCATTGTGCAGTAACATTGGGCACAGAATTCTCCAGGTTAGTGAGATTTAGGCATTGACAAACTTTGTATTTTTTTTCCATCCAATGTTTTTGAATACTTTTCATTGCATTCATTGGGCTGGTAGGTACCCCACAAATGCCAATTTTGGCCTTTCAATTTTTTCTCTTTATAATGGCTATTGTACAGTGAATTTTATATTTTGATAGATTAGACTTTGTGGATGTGGCGATACTCAATATAATTTTTTTAAAACAAAATATAATTTTTCTTTTGAATTTTTTATTTAAAAGGGGGAAAAGATGGGTTGATTCAAATTTAACTCCTTCATGACATTTGAAGTATTTATACATCCTATATCGTGTACCCCCTTAACTGTGGGTTCCGGCAGCGAGCCCGTGATAATCCCTACACATGTCTGATGATCCGATCAGCAGACATGTGCAGCTAACAGGCGCGGGTGGATCAGAGATCCACCCAAGCCTGAATGTCACTTAGATCACGCTGTCAAAATCTGATTTAAAAGTCTGTGGTAGAGATCGCGCTTTTTCCCGCCACCTTCGGCGGGCCCATGACGCGATAATGATGCGCCATAGTGTTGCGATGGTAGCGCGGGATCAAATGATGACCCCCTGATCCTACCATTATGTATTTCCTGTGAGAGCCAGCAGAGCGACAGCACTCACAGGAATGCTGCATTTCCCCTAATCAGAGCAATGTTGCAGCATTACTCTGATCAGGACAAGTGATTGCAGTGCACAGTTTGATTAAGTCCCCTAGGTAGAGTAGAAAAATCAATAAAAAAAGTTTAAAAAAAGTTTTAAAAAATGAGAAAAAAATTAAAAAAACCTAAAAGTTCAAATCACCCCCCTTTCGTTGCTTGTCAACTCACCCTACTGTGCCTTGGTGTAGCCCCATATACGGTATAATATAGTGCACTGAAATTTGAAATCCACAGTGAGCACAAAGAAGGAGAAATTCTCTCTAACCGAGTGCCCTAAAAAGGACAAAGGTCAATGTTATATTAAACAAACCAGTGCACTACCCTATACACAAAGCCCTTGTGTAATAATGTGACTGAACAGACCAAAAGTATAGAAAAAGGGGAACAATGCATGCTGAAGTCCCCAAAACAAAAGCAGGATTTAGCAAATTGTGCATATTGATAATAAATACATACTGCTACAAAGGTACACTTCCCTTAATTGTCAGTGCAAATATGCACAGCCTCCACACGTTTCTCCACCCACAACGGATCATGAGGAGGCCCAGGGGGAAAGGAAGAAAAGGTCCAGGTATCCTCAATGGTCGTAATGGTCACCATTCTTTGCCAGATGGATGAGGGGGAGTACAGTAGAGCCATTATACTGGGCATGTGGAGGAATTTGGAATTCACTGTGGGTGTATCATATAGTGTTTGTGGGTCACTTCTGTTGTAATCATACTTTATGTGGGCCAATAAAAGGAGAATCTAGGGGCTACAATAGTATGAAAATTACTTTGTAAGGGCTGTAAAGTTGTAAGATATGCTCCTCTGTGACCAGATGAATAAATGAATATATATATTATATATATATATATTTTTTTTTTATTTATTTTATTTTAATTTTCTAGCAGGGGGGGCAATTAGAATTTCTGCTATGGGGCCCCATAATTACTTTGTCACTCTCTGCAGATAAGACACTTTTTATTGGATGCCGGATTAGCAGCCATGTCTGGTTCTAGTTCTGGAGTATTGAGCTATTGTCACTGTGTAGGGTGAAGTGCAGACAAATAAAACACACAACACAGTATATTATATTTCATTTTTCCTTATTTTATTGGAATGGCAATAAGCAACATTGTAATGAAAATATTACCGGCCCTTTAATAAATTATATAAGGGTCACAGTGACTCTCAAGTCCGGCTATGATGGAAACCACAGAATATGCTGTGGACATTGCAGACCTGATGAAAGCCACCGGACCCAAAGATCCAGAGGAAGGCGAAGAAACCCCCTGGAGAGTTCTACCTCAGGGGGGAAAAAAATTTCCTTCCTGACCCCATTTCTGGCGATCGGATATTTCCCTGGATCTCATCTGTCCTGCTGCATATTGCTTTATAACTGTACATCAAGGGGGGCATAGGAGAGGCCCCTGTGCCAGAACATGATAGGGGCCCTGCGCAGTCCAATATCTCCTCATAATGCACGATTCCACCTGCTTTGGAGGTGGTAATGCATAACTCCTCACCCAGTAGCGTACTGCCAATGGAGGCAGGCCAAGCCACCGCTATGGGCCCATGAGTCAGGGTGGCCCGGTGCCCAGCCACCACCTCCCTGCAGGTCCCTTGCACTTTCAATTGTATGGGTCCTAGCTGCTCAACCAGTTTGGCCCTGCCAGGTCCTAGCTACCCAATCACTTTGATCCTGCCGGATCCTAGCTGCCCAACATGTTTGGCCCTGCCGGGTCCTAGCTGCCCAACCACTTTGGCCCTGCTGGGTCCTAGCTGCCCAACCACTTTGGCCTTGTCCGATCCTAGCTGCCAATATAGTTTGGCCCTACCGGGTCCTAGTTGCCCAACTAGTTTGGCTTTGCCAGGTCCTAGCTGCCCAACTAATTTGGCCCTGCTGGGTCCTAGCTGCCCAACCACTTTGACTTTGTCGGGTCCTAGCTGCCCATACAGTTTGGCGCTGCCGGGTCCTAGCTGCCCAACCAGTTTGGCCCTGCCAAGTCCTAACTGCCCAAGCACTTTCGCCCTGCCGAGTCCTAGCTGCCCAAGCACTTTCGCCCTGCCGAGTCCTAGCTGCCCAAGCACTTTGGCCCTACCAGGTCTTAGCTGCCCAACCAATTTGGCCCTGCCAGATCCTAGCTGCCCAACCAATTTGGCCCTGCCGGGTCCTAGCTGCCCAACCAATTTGGCCCTGCCGGATCCTAGCTGCCCAACCAGTTTGGCCCTGCCGGGTCCTAGCTGCCTTGCCAATTTGGCCCTGTCGGGTCCTAGCTGCCCAACCAGTTTGGCCTTGCCGGGTCCTTGCTGCCCAACTAGTTTGGCCCTGCCGGATCCTAGCTGCCCAACCACTTTGGCCCTGCCAGGTTCTAGCTGCCCAGCCTGTTTGGCCCTGCCGGGTCCTAGCTGTCTAACCAGTTTGGCCCTGCTGGGTCCTAGCAGCCCAGCAAGTTTTGCCCTGCTGGGTGCTAGCTGCCTAACCAGTTTCGCCCTGCCGGGTCCTAGCTACCCAACCACTTTGGCTCTGCCGGGTCCTAGCTACCCATACAGTTTGGCCCTGTCGGGTCCTAGCTGCCCAACTAGTTTGGCCCTGCCAAATCCTAGCTGCCCAACCACTTTGGCCCTGTCGGGTTCTAGCTGCCCATACAGTTTGGCGCTGCCGGGTCCTAGCTGCCCCACCAGTTTGGCCCTGCCGAGTCCTAGCTGCCCAAGCACTTTGGCCCTGCCAAGTCCTAGCTGCCCAACCAGTGTTTGGCCCTGCCGGGTCATAGATGCCCGACCAGTTTGGCCCTGCCGGGTCCTAGCTGCCTAGCCAATTTGGCCCTGCCGGGTCCTAGCTGTCTAACCAGTTTGGCCCTGCCGGGTCCTAGCTGCCTAACCAGTTTGGCCCTGCTGGGTCCTAGCAGCCCAGCAAGTTTTGCCCTGCTGGGTGCTAGCTGCCTAACCAGTTTCGCCCTGCCGGGTCCTAGCTACCCAACCACTTTGGCTCTGCCGGGTCCTAGCTACCCATACAGTTTGGCCCTGTCGGGTCCTAGCTGCCCAACTAGTTTGGCCCTGCCAAATCCTAGCTGCCCAACCACTTTGGCCCTGTCGGGTTCTAGCTGCCCATACAGTTTGGCGCTGCCGGGTCCTAGCTGCCCCACCAGTTTGGCCCTGCCGAGTCCTAGCTGCCCAAGCACTTTGGCCCTGCCGAGTCCTAGCTGCCCAACCAGTGTTTGGCCCTGCCGGGTCCTAGATGCCCGACCAGTTTGGCCCTGCCGGGTCCTAGCTGCCCAACCAGTTTGGCCTTGCCGGGTCCTAGCTGCCCAACTAGTTTGGCCCTGCCGGGTCCTAGCTGCCCAACAACTTTGGCCCTGCCAGGTTCTAGCTGTCCAGCCTGTTTGGCTCTGCTGAGTCCTAGCTGCCCAACCACTTTGGCCCTGTCGGGTCCTAGCTGCCCATACAGTTTGGTGCTGCCGGGTCCTAGCTACCTAACCACTTTGGCTCTGCCGGGTCCTAGTTGCCCAACCAGTGTCGCCCTGCCGGGTCCTAGCTGCCCATATAGTTTGGCCCTGCCGGGTCCTAGCTGCCCAACTAGTTTGGCCCTGCCAGGTCCTAGCTGCCCAACCAATTTGGCCCTGCCAAATCCTAGCTGCCCAACCACTTTGGCCCTGTCAGGTTCTAGCTGCCCATACAGTTTGGCGCTGCCGGATCCTAGCTGCCCAACCAGTTTGGCCCTGCCGAGTCCTAGCTGCCCAAGCACTTTGGCTCTGCCGAGTCCTAGCTGCCCAAGCACTTTGGCCCTGCCGGGTCCTAGCTGCCCAACCAGTTTGGCCCTGCCGGGTCCTAGCTGCTCGACCAGTTTGGCCCTGCCGGGTCCTAGCTGCCTAACCAGTTTGGCCCTGCTGGGTCCTAGCTGCCTAACCAGTTTGGCCCTGCCGGGTCCTAGCTGCCCAACCACTTTGGCCCTGTCGGGTCCTAGCTGCCCATACAGTTTGGTGCTGCCGGGTCCTAGCTACCCAACCACTTTGGCTCTGCCAGGTCCTAGTTGCCCAACCAGTGTCACCCTGCCGGGTCCTAGCTGCCCATATAGTTTGGCCCTGCCGGGTCCTAGCTGCCCAACTAGTTTGGCCCTGCCGGGTCCTAGCTGCCCAACCAATTTGGCCCTGCCAAATCCTAGCTGCCCAACCACTTTGGCCCTGTCGGGTTCTAGCTGCCCATACAGTTTGGCGCTGCCGGGTCCTAGCTGCCCCACCAGTTTGGCCCTGCCGAGTCCTAGCTGCCCAAGCACTTTGACCCTGCCGAGTCCTAGCTGCCCAAGCACTTTGGCCCTGCCAGGTCCTAGCTGCCCAACCAATTTGGCCCTGCCAGATCCTAGCTGCCCAACCAGTGTTCGGCCCTGCCGGGTCCTAGATGCCCGACCAGTTTGGCCCTGCCGGGTCCTAGCTGCCTAGCCAATTTGGCCAGCCGGGTCCTAGCTGCCCAACCAGTTTGGCCTTGCCGGGTCCTAGCTGCCCAACTAGTTTGGCCCTGCCGGGTCCTAGCTGCCCAACAACTTTGGCCCTGCCAGGTTCTAGCTGTCCAGCCTGTTTGGCCCTGCTGGGTCCTAGCTGTCTAACCAGTTTGGCCCTGCTTGGTCCTAGCTGCCTAACCAGTTTGGCCCTGCCGGGTCCTAGCTGCCCAACCACTTTGGCCCTGTCGGGTCCTAGCTGCCCATACAGTTTAGTGCTGCCGGGTCCTAGCTACCCAACCACTTTGGCTCTGCCGGGTCCTAGTTGCCCAACCAGTGTCGCCCTGCCGGGTCCTAGCTGCCCATATAGTTTGGCCCTGCCGGGTCCTAGCTGCCCAACTAGTTTAACCCTGCCAGTTCCTAGCTGCCCAACCAATTTGGCCCTGCCAAATCCTAGCTGCCCAACCACTTTGGCCCTGTCGGGTTCTAGCTGCCCATACAGTTTGGCGCTGCCGGGTCCTAGCTGCCCAACCAGTTTGGCCCTGCCGAGTCCTTGCTGCCCAAGCACTTTGGCCCTGCCAGGTCCTAGCTGCCCATCCAGTTTGGCCCTGCCGGGTCCTAGCTGCCCGACCAGTTTGGCCCTGCCGGGTCCTAGTTGCCTAACCAGTTTGGCCCTGCTGGGTCCTAGCTGCCTAACCAGTTTGGCATTGCCGGGTCCTAGCTGCCCAACCACTTTGACCCTGTCGGGTCCTAGCTGCCCATACAGTTTAGTGCTGCCGGGTCCTAGCTACCCAACCACTTTGGCTCTGCCGGGTCCTAGCTGCCCAACCACTTTGGCCCTGTCGGGTTCTAGCTGCCCATACAGTTTGGCGCTGCCGGGTCCTAGCTGCCCCACCAGTTTGGCCCTGCCGAGTCCTAGCTGCCCAAGCACTTTGGCCCTGCTGAGTCCTAGCTGCCCAAGCACTTTGGCCCTGCCAGGTCCTAGCTGGCCAACCAGTTTGGCCTTGCCAGGTCCTAGCTGCCCGACCAGTTTGGCCTTGCCGGTTCCTAGTTGCCCAACTAGTTTGGCCCTGCCGGGTCCTAGCTGCCCAACAACTTTGGCCCTGCCAGGTTCTAGCTGCCCAGCCTGTTTGGCCCTGCTGGGTCCTAGCTGTGTAACCAGTTTGGCCCTGCCGGGTCCTAGCTGCCTAACCAGTTTGGCCCTGCTGGGTCCTAGCTGCCCAACCAATTTGGCCCTGCCAAATCCTAGCTGCCCAACCACTTTGGCCCTGTTGGGTCTTAGCTGCCCATACAGTTTGGCCCTGCCAGATCCTAGCTGCCCAACCAGTTTGGCCCTGCCAGATCCCAGCTGCCCAACCAGTTTGGCCCTGCCGGGTCCTAGCTGCCTTGCCAATTTGGCCCTGCCGGGTCCTAGCTGCCCGACCAGTTTGGCCTTGCCGGGTCCTTGCTGCCCAACTAGTTTGGCCCTGCCGGGTCCTAGCTGCCCAACAACTTTGGCCCTGCCATGTTCTAGCTGCCCAGCCTGTTTGGCTCTGCCAGGTCCTAGCTGTCTAACCAGTTTGGCCCTGCCGGGTCCTAGCTGCCTAACCAGTTTGTCCATGCTGGGTCCTAGCTGCCAAGCCAGTTTGGCCCTGCCGGGTGCTAGCTGCCTAACTAGTTTGGCCCTGCCGGGTCCTAGCTACCCAACCACTTTGCCTCTGCTGGCTCCTAGCTGCCCAACCAGTGTCGCCCTGCCGGGTCCTAGCTGCCCAACCAGTTTCGTCTTGCCGGGTCCTAGCTGCCCAACCAGTTTGGCACTGCTGGGTCCTAGCTGCCAAACCAGTTTGGCCCTGCTGGGTCCTAGCTGCCCAACGAGTCAGGCCAAATTTATTAATGAATTTAGCATCTCTCACCCCCCAGCCCCCAGCTATGTAATATGTGGCTAAGCCCCCAAAACTGAGAGATGAGATACTTATGTGGACTTGTCACCTTCGTGCCATCAGGATCTAAAAACACAAAAAGATTCTGGTTTACAACTTTGTACATTCTATTGTAATTGTGATGTCATGGAATGTTGGTGATGTCATGTGGCTTGTGATGTCATCAGAATGGTCACTGCTGTTATGGATCAAGTTTACAACATCAAGGAAGAGTTAATTTAATAAATAGGTAAAACCCCTGCCTCATTTTAAAATCATGAGACGCACATGAGGATTGCTGATGTGGTACCGATATTTAAGAAACGTAAGAGGGTGGATCCAGGCAACTACCGTCCAGTAAGCCTGACATCAGTAGTATGCAAAGTTTTTGAGGGCATTTTAAGGGATGGCATGCAAAAATATATTGCAGAAAATAATATAATAACTGACAAACAGCATGGATTCATGAAAGATGTCGTGTCTAACCAATCTGTTGGGGTTCTATGAGGGGGTAAGTGCAAACCTGGATATTGGTAATTCAGCTGATGTGATTTGTTTGGACTTTGCGAAGGCATTTGATACTGTACCACATAATAGCCTTATACTAAAGCTCCAGAAGGACTAGGGGAAACTATATGCAACTGGGTAAGGAATTGGCTAAAAGATAGGAAACAAAGAGTAGTCATAACAATAAACCATAATCTCTAAATGGGCTATAGTCAGCAGTGGGGTGCCGCAGGGATCTGTGCTAGGATCGATTCTTTTTAATCTCTTTATTAATGACCTTGTGGATGGGATTGATAGTAAAGTGTCAGTCTTTGCTGATGATACCAAACTATGTAGGGTATTAAAAACTGACCTTGATAGTACAATATTACAAAAAGATCTGGATAAGATGTCAGAATGGGCAGATACTTGGCAAATGAGATTTAATGTTGATAAATATAAATTAATGCACCTAGGACAGAGTAATCCTATAACTGTGTATACATTAAATGGAAGTAAAGGCTGCTTTACACCAGACAATCTATCGTGCGATAGATCGTCAGGGTCACGGTTTCTGTGATGCACATCCGGCATCGCTGGCGATGCCGGCCTGTGTGACACCTCCTAGCGACGCAGTATCGCTCACAAATCGTGAGTCGTGTACTGGTCGCTAGGTTCCATAATATCGGTTCTGAAATCGGGCGCCGGTTGTTCATCATTCCCGTGGCATTACATGTCGCTCCGTGTGACACCACGGGAGCGATGAACATCGCGTACCTGCCTCCCGCGTCAGCCGCCGGCTCTATGTGGAAGGAAGGAGGTGGGCGGGATGTTTACATCCGGCTCATCTCCGCCCCTCCGCTTTTATTGGCCGGCGGCCGTGTGACGTCGCTGTGATGCCGAACGTCCCTCCCACTCCAGGAAGTGGACGTTCGCCGCCCACAGCGTGGTCGCACTAGAGGTATATGTGACGGGGGTTACCGACTTTGTGCGCCACGGGCAGCGATTTGCCCGTGGTGCAAAAAGGACAGGGGCGGGTACGATTGATTGTGAAATCGCACAATCGGTCGTACCATGTAAAGAAGCCTTTAGCTCGGGAGTACAAAACAGGAGGACTTGGATATTCTCATTACAAATAAGCTGAGCAGCAGCACTCAATGTCAAGCAGCAGTTGCTAAAGCAAACAAGATTTTAGGGTGTATAAAAAGAGAGATTAGATCCCGTGACCCCAACGTATTGTTGCCCCTCTATAAATCACTTGTAAGGCCACATCTGGAATATGGGATCCAGTTTTGGGCTCCACATTTTAAAAAGGACATTCAGAAGTTAGAGTCAGTTCAAAGGCGGGCAACTAGACTACTACAAGGAATGGAAGGCCTCCCATATGATGACAGGTTGAAAAAGTTAGATATGTTTAGCTTAGAAAAAAAATGTCTCAGAGGAGATCTCATTTATATGTATAAATAAATGTGTGGTCAATTTAAAGGACTGGCACATGACTTATTTCTTCCAAAGACAATACTAAGGACCAGGGGGCACTCACTGCGAGTGGAAGAAAAGCGATTCCGACAGCTAAATAGGAAAGGGTTCTTTACAGTTAGAGCAGTCAGACTGTGGAATGTCCTACAAGAGGTAGTAATAGCAGCTTTTAAAAAAGGGCTGGATGATTTCCTCAGTACACAAAACATTGTTGGTTATAAATGACTTAGTGACCAAATGTAGAACTGGTGGAGGAAGGTTGAACTAGATGGACCTAGGTCTTTTATCAACCTAAGTAACTATGTAACATTTAAAGGGACCCTTCTATTTTATTCCATATCATCTAGTGTCCTATGTACTAAAGGAAAACTCAAAATGCCCCTGACTATAGTAAACGACAACTCCCAGGTCATCCACTGATTCAACGTGAACAAAAGAGCTGAAGCAGAGAGTAATTTGCAGCTCAATTTCAGTTACAAAATTATATCATTTGTCCACATAAAATGGCAAAACAACCCAAAAATGGAGCCACGTGGAGTTTTCCCTACCCGTCGGTGTATTATACTGTATCTGTGTGTATATATTGATATGTGGGTGAATATATGTAGATACACATGGATGTCGTGGAGGGTGGGCTCCATGGTATGGAGCCATTGTAATTAGCAGCTCATGTTCTGGAAGACCCCACAAA
This sequence comes from Anomaloglossus baeobatrachus, assembly GCF_048569485.1. Lineage (NCBI taxonomy): Eukaryota > Metazoa > Chordata > Amphibia > Anura > Aromobatidae > Anomaloglossus > Anomaloglossus baeobatrachus. The sequence goes on from NC_134358.1 coordinate 202,056,610, forward strand.
TTGCTATTACATACTCACCCTCCTATTATAGGGGCCATAATACCGCATGTGTCCTGTAGGGGCTGCTACTTCCCACAGCAATAATAACTGATTTCAATAGGTTTTAACTGCCATCCCCCAATAAGTAAAGAGCCACCTACCTGCACTCATCTCCTTCTGGCTGTCAGGTCCTAGTGGCACAAGATGGCTCTGGTGCAGAACTTTGCAGAATGATATGTGCACACACAGAATGTGGTGAGCCTTCCTCATAAAGATGGCTGCAGCCAAGGTGCAAGATGCTGATGTCATAGCCACTCAACCTCCACACTAGGGGGGAGGGGCGGCTGCTTAGCATAAGACATGCACACTAATAAGGCTTGCACTGGGAGCCCATCATATAATGAGTGAAATGCACAGTGTCTGAACTGTGACCTATAAATGTACTCATAGTGCTAACTGACCCGCCTGGACCTGGTGTTGTGCGTCATTTATAGGCCATTATTCAGACACTGTGCGTCTCGTGTATCCGTGCGAGATGCACCTATATAGTGCTGTTTTGCCCGCCTGACCTGGGTTTCTGGCGTCATTTATAGGTCACAGTTCAGACAGTGTGCATTTCACTCATTATATGATGGGCTCCCAGTGCAAGCCTTATTAGTGTGCATGTCTTATGCTAAGCAGCTGCCCCTCCCCCCTAGTGTGGAGGTTGAGTGGCTGTGACATCAGCATCTTGCACCTCGGCTGCAGCCATATTTATGAGGAAGGCTCACCATATTCTGTGTGTGCACATATCATTTGTCTTGACAACATTGCCTGTTGTAGATAAGTACTACATCCAAGATGGTGTATGTGTCCTATAAGTGGATCACCAAATTTGATTATTGTTTCAAATTCCTTTAAAGTTGTTTTGTTTTTGTTTCTTTAAATCAATGAATACAATGGTGGAGAACTATGGAGGTACATTATACTACATGGAGGGCTATGGGGGTACATTATAATATATGGAGGACTATGGAGGTGCATTGTAATATATGGAGGACTATGGAGGTGCATTATAATATATTGAGGACTATGGGAGGTGCATTATAATATATGGAGGAATATGGAGGTGCATTCCAATATATAAAAGACTATGGGAGATGCATTATAATATATGGAGGACTATGGGAGGTGCATTATAATATATAGAGCACTATGGAAGTGCATTATAATATATGGAGAACTATGGGAGGTGCATTATAATATATGGAGGACAATGGGAGGTGCATTATAATATATGGAGGACTATGGAGGTGCATTATAATATATTGAGGACTATGGGAGATGCATTATAATATATGGAGGACTATGGGGGTGCAGTATAATATATGGAGGACTATGGAGGTGCATTATAATATATGGAGGACAATGGGGTGCATTTTATTATATGGAGGACTATAGGGGTGCCTTATAATATACGGAGGACTATGGGGGAGCATTATAATATATGGAGGAAAATGGAGTGCACTATAATATATGGAGGACTATGGGGGTGCACTATAATGTATGAAGGACTATGGGAGGTGCACTATAATGTATGAAGGACTATGGGAGGTGCATTATACTATGTAATAGATACCAATTATGTATAGTTTTTCTTTTATATAATTGTTAAAAAAAAATTCAGTTGTAAGAAAAAACAAAACACTTCTGGTGTCATTTTCCCAGACCCGTAGCATTCTTATTTTTCGGGATCTGAAGCTGTGTAAGGGACTATTTTTTGCATCCTGTGCTGATGTTCCTCCTGATACTATTTTTGGGTAGATGTGATGTTTTAATCGCCTCTTAGTGCATTTAATTATAATGAAGCAAAGGCCAAAAAACCCTCATAATTTTGGCAATTGGATTTTTTTTCTGTTATGCTGATCACCGATCGGATTAATTTGTTTTATATTTTGATAGATCGCACATTTCTGAGTGCAACAATACAAAATCTGTGTATTTTTTGTTTTGTTTTACTGTTAATGGAGCAAAAGTGGGGTGATCTGAACTTATGTTTTTTTTCTCATTTTTTTAAAAAAACATTTTTTCTCACTTTATACTGTATTTAATAGTCACGTTAGGGGACTTGAAACTGCAATTGTCCGATCACTTGTGCTGTACAGAGCAGGATCAGCATCAGCCCCGCTCTGTACAGCAGAAATCACAATCTCCTATGAATGTCGCTCGCAGCCGACGTTCACAAGAAGATTCTTCACGACAGACACATCAGCTGACCCCCAGCTGTCATCGTAACCCATCGGCGTCCCGCAATCACGTCATGGGACTGCTGATGGCTGCACGGAATGACATGTCTGCTGTCGGAGCATATTAAATCCCACGGTCAGAGATTGACCGATTGATTTAACTAGTTAACAGCCGCAGGAGGATATCCAATCTGCCTGCAGGTGTTAAAGGCACATGAGGGTTGATCAGATGAGCCAACATGTTGAGGGAAAGATGCGGGCTCAGCTTGTGAGCCCACATCAAATGCAGAGATAAAGCCTTGGACGTAACAGTACGTCCAAGGTCAAGAAGGGGTTTAGACTTGTGTGACATTCAGCTCTAGCTTTAGGTCAAATTTATGGAGAAATATGGAATATTCTGCAGAATTCACTAAATTTCAAGGAATAGATAGATAGTAAGCAGATAGATAATAGATAGATAGATACTAGATATTAAATTAGATTTACATGAAAGATTTGTAGACATGGTATTGGTAGCTAGAAAAAAATATATAGGGGGACAGAAAGAAATAGAACTGAGATACAAAGATATGATAGATAGATAGAATGAAAAAAAGCGAGGACTGGCAGCACTTACCATAGTGTGAAGATATAAACTACTAAAAAAAGTTTTTAGAGGTGTTTAGAGTATTAAAATGGCCATTGTAATAGCAGGCGAGCACCATGTCACATCACAACAATCTCCTTTGATGGGTCCAACTCTACTCTTACTTTACACTGCATCTGACTGGGCTCCTAAAAAACTTACACAAGATCAGTGAGTAACCCTGGAAGTTAAAAACACATGAGGCTACTGGCAAGATGGGGGTTGGTGTGCAAAGCCAGTCTGAAAGACATCACTCCATACTAAATATAATGGATAGATAACAAAAATAGATAGAAGCATGGCCGGCTTTACCTATCTGCGAATGGTGCGATCGCACAGGGCACTGGACGCCAGGGGGGTGCCGCAGAGAGCAGGAATTCACTTTCACTTGCTGCTCCTGCGGTCCCCAGGATTCAGCAGGGGGCGCATCCCCTCCTCTGTGCTCTGCGTCTTTTCTTCTACAGTCTTCACCAGAGAAAAGGGGGATGGGTGCCTCCACTGCTTCGGCCATAGAAGCTGCTACTACAGAGCCACTGTGCAGTCTGTATGTGCTATGTATAAGATGTTTGTGTACCCTGTATACTGTGCAATATCTATCTATCTTACCTATTTATCTATATCTAGCTACAGTGGGTACGGAAAGTATTCAGACCCCTTTAAATTTTTCACTCTTTGTTTCTTTGCAGCTATTTTTCTCATTAATGTACACTCTGCACCCCATCTTGACAGAAAAATACCCCTCAGAAAATGTAGTTTTGCAAATATATTAAACAAGAAAAACTGAAATATCACATGGTTATAAGTATTTAGACCCTTTGCTCAGACACTCATATTTAAGTCACATGCTGTCCATTTCCTTGTGATCCTCCTTGAGATGGTGCTATTCCTTCATTGGAGTCCAGCTGTATTTAATTAGGACTTGATTTGGAAAAGCACACACCTGTTTATATAAGACCTCACAGCTCACAATGCATGTCAGACCAAATGAGAATCAGAAGGTCAAAGGAACTGCCCAAGGAGCTCAGAGACAGAATTTTGGCAAGGTACAGATCTGACCAAGGTTACAAAAAATTTCTGCAGTACTCAAGGCTCCTAAGAGCACAGTGGCCTCCATAATCCTTAAATGGAAGAAGTTTGGGACCACCAGAACTCTTCATAGACCTGGCCGTCCAGCCAAACTGAGCAATCGTGTGAGAAGAGCCTTGGTGAGAAAGGTAAAGAAGAACCCCAAGATCACTATGGCTGAGCTCCAGCGATGCAGTAAGGAGATGGGAGACAATTCCACAAAGTCAACATCATTGCAGCCTTTATGGCAGAGTGGCCCGACGGAAGCTTCTCCTCAGTGTGTAAGGGGGCGTAAGGCTCTGCCACCCGAGACCTCAAAATCCCATGTGTAAATGTACTGTTTAATGTTGATATATTGTGTGCACTGTAGATGGTTTATGATATACTGTGTGTGGCCACTAGATGGTCACTAGATGGGTTAAGCTACTTCCCTTGGTGTTTTCAGGCTAGGGAGAGCTAATGGCAGGGAGGAGCTTAGTTAGTAAAAAGCCTAGGAAGACAGGAAATGAGAGGAGAGTCACCAAGGAGAGAACGTAGACACATCTGTGGGTGTTTAGTGGAGGCCCTGACCTCAGATAATTAGTGGGCCCTAAGGGCCAATTCTGGACTGGCAGAACGAGGGATACTGTTGTTGTAGGATTCTCTGAACCTCGTCCCCTGCTGTGAGTATTGTCTGGCCGGTCGGTAAGGCGACTGTTCCCGTGCTGTGGATACTCAAAGAACCAGAGAAAAGGCGACAGACGGCAAGATAGCAGGATCCTCAGGAGTGGCTCAATACACAGCATTGTAACTATATACCAACCCTCGAACAGTGTGGCCCTTGACAATAGGTGCTGGAGGATGGAACCCTAGCAACCAGAATCCCTAAACCGTCAAGGTAAAGGTTGATTCTAATGGTGCAGGTCTCTAGTTGCAAGGCACCTTAACTGTCACAGAACCGGGTTAACCAAAACTGGCATGTAAAAGTAGTCAACCGACCAAGCAATTTACATTTAGACATGCAGATGTGCAAAGCTTTACTCTGGTCATTATGGGACTCCCTAAAAGGAGACAAGAAGATGGCCGTCACTGTGTGCGCTGCTGTAGTGCTGGACTGGGTTGCACTGAAAATGTGAACGGTGTATAATACTGTTATCGAGCTGGATGATATGTGCCCACTATTTGGAGCATGAAGTTGTAAAAACAAATGTAGTGTCCAGAAAAAAGTTGTGGTTTAAGTGCAGTTGGTGTGTGTGTGTGTTGGGGTGTGTGTGTGTGTGTCATCATCATTATCCGGTCTTAGCCAGCTGACACCAGTGGCAGTATGCAGGCTGCAGTGATTTCCAGCCCACATGGCTTAAGTCCACACCTAATCAGGACCAGGTATTTCATGTAGTGTGCTGGAATATAGCTAGAAAACAGAAGCGCTGATAGGGTGTTACCAGATAAACGAGGTAGTATATAATATAGTACACTCACCAATTGTGGTTGTGAAGGGTCACAACCACCCTAGATAGCATGAGATAATGGCGGCTGCCGCGGCTCCACGTGGAGAGGTCTTCAAAGTAGGAGAAAAAGTGGTTAATCCCACGCAATCCACCAGAATGAGATGTAGAAATGTTGATAAATGAATAACTCTTTTATTCCATATGTCTATACGCGTTTCGAGGTGTAAAAACCTCTTCCTCAGGACCAAAATATCAACAAACTTGATTGTTGATTTTTTTTCCTGAGGCAGAGGTTTTTACACCTTGAAACGCGTATAGACCTATGGAATAAAAGATTCATTTATCAACATTTCTGCATCTCATTCTGGCGGATTGCGCGGGATTAACCCCTTTTTCTCCTCCTACTTTGAAAAGATGTAGTATGCTGGGGCAGCCGGTGTCAATCCCTTGTACAAGACTAGCGCCCCTTGCCACTCTGCACTTAGAAAGCATGCATGATGGATTTTTGGATTAATTGGCCCTAGTATGTTCGATGATACAAATTATTTTCTCAGACGCTCTAATTTGAGAAATTGCATTCGGAATACAGAACTGCTAATTTTATATAAAATGTTCAGATTATTTAAATACTGCATAGTAACACTTGTCTTTTCTGCTGTTACATTTCTAACCCACAGAAGGACTTCTGGTATCCAAATTATCTCAGGAGGCTCACATACTGCATGTTGATTTCTAGGAGCTATACTGATGTTCTCGAAAATAGTGAGTGTAAAACATATGTGTACATGTCACATTTGTTTTACAGGACAATGATCACATGGCAAAAGCTTGTATATTATGTTAAATGGAATGGATAGTGGATATTATTCTAAAATGTAAAAATGACTGTAGCAAACTAGTCCAGAAATGTGCATCATAAAAAACAGATTCAACTCCTGTCAACAGTTTTCAGTGCCTAAGAGTGGACTATATTTAATGCCACTGACAAATGCTGCATCCACTTCATGGAAAAAAATACCGCATGTTAAAACCACGTAGAAAGACCCATATTTTGCCTGTACCCAATAAATTCTTCAACTCCCAATTAGCTGAAGGAGTTAAACACTGAGCAGGTACAGATCCTGTGGCAATTACAAATCTCCCTGAAATAAAAGCCAGAAACAGGAAGCCAAAAAACAGGTCCCTAAGGCAGGCATCTGTCTTAAATGATATCATTTGTCAAATTTCCAGCATCTTGTGGTTGCAAACACAAAAAGAAGTTCTGTGCTGTACTAAGGACATTACATTCTCATTAGCCAGAATGTTCCTGAAGTACACAACACAGGATTTCATTTAATAGGAAGCAGCCAAAGCTCTTTCTGCTTTGTCGAAGACAATACAAATATTGAAAGAAGAGGTTGTATATGGAGAAGTGCTGCCCCGGTTCTGGTCCAGTCGGTGCTGTAAATGTCTATTTCCAATTTTTTTGAACACTGATGATACATATCCTGCAGCATCGTGTGCTTTTATTACACATACAACTTCTTTGCGGCTCCCATTCTGCTGGCATACATCATTACGTTTTCAGCAACGATAGGTATAGTCTTGTATACATAACATCAAATGCAAAGCATACACATTTTAACACAGTTTTGCATTTTTTTTCAAAAAGCAACCACCACCCAAATGTTTTTTTCTGCTTCTTATTGTTAATACATGTCTTGATTAATTGCAGCAATTCATCAGGTTATGGGCAAGTGCAACATGAAAGACTGAGCCACAATGCAAGTGGCCTGTGAGTGACCCATGTCCTGGGTGAGAGAAGAGGTCACACAGTACCGAACAATTTAGCCATTAACGTTCTTAGTTTATTACAACTAAAAGTCAGTCAGTGCTTATTGCTATGGAACAAAAAATTAAGCCCAAGTTCTAGTAAAAAAACAAACAAACCAAAAAATATCTACATTGTCCATCAACTCCAAGAGTCACGACGTCAGTCAACCTCAGGGTGACTTGATAGATCCATCCATCTTTATTGTTTGCAGAGACATTGCTCAAAGGATCATATTTTGCCATTCTCTGAAGCTCACCTCCCAATACAATTGTAGCTGGAGGGATTTACCAGTTAAATGTTAGTCTTTTATCTTTATTACGGGCCCATTAAAATGAAAGGACCCATGACTTTGTTCAGTTCACAGGAAGCAATTTAAGTGGTAATATACATACGGATAAAGTCTTCACAAAGTATTTCACAGTTTCGATTTGCATAGTGAACAGTTAAATGTTTAAGACATGCCTTGTGTTACCATGGAATAATGGATCTTTATTTCATGGCGTGTTGACATTTTATTGCCATCATATGCCTTACAAAAGTATACAAGCTATTCTAAGAATGATAAAATATCTAGATATATATATATATATATACACACACACACACACATACATACACGTTGTCCCATACATACACAGTAGATGTATACACACACACTAAAATATATATATATATATATATTTTACACACACAGCATATATCGTACACATATATACACCAATTTTATTGTACAATATAGTGTGTGTGTGTAGATATGTGAATGTATACTGTGTGTAATAGATATACTCATACACTGTGTGTATGTGTATATATATTGTGTGTGTATATAATTATATATATATATATATATATATACATACATACATACACAATCTATATTATATTATATATATACACAAACACACACAGTGTATGAGTATATCTATTACACACAGTATACATTCACATATCTACACACACACTATATTGTACAATAAATATATTAGTGTATATACGAGTACGATACATGCTGTGTGTGATATATATATATATATATATATATATATATATATAATATACACACACACACATACGTACACACACAATATATTGTACTGTATATGTACCATATATACACACACACACACACACACACACACACACACACACACACAGTGTAGGAGCATATCTATTACACACAGTATATATTCACATATCCATCTACAAGCATTTGTTTGAAGTGTTACAACGCTCACCTTTATAATACAGGATCATCATGCACAAATAATTAATTTTGTACTTCTGAAATAATAGCCCCACACACTCATGTAAGTAGAGAAATATTCTTTGCCCTTGCTTGAACAATAAACATATTGCATCTGACCTATCTACTTGTGAAAATGTGACTAACATTCATGATCTGAGCTGTTGCTGAACTCTCACGTTTCCTTTTTTTTTTTGTTTCCTTTTCTTGGCAGGCAACCATTACTACTGCTAATACTTTACTATGGTGAATAATATATTACATGTTAACTCTTTAGTGCCGCAGAGATGCATATGATTTCAATTGTGTAGCCTACAACTAAAATTCGTCAAAATAAGGCATGGCATCAAATTAACTTGATTATTATGAACGGACCAGAAAACAAATTGGCATGCTTTGATTTTGCATCTAAAAAAAAAAAATTGTATTTTATAGAGAGTGTCAACTTTTTACTATCAGGCTATGTTCACACAGTGCATCTTTTTTTGACCACACAAATGCAGTGTTTGTGTCCTAAAAAACGCACCTATGGCAAAAACGCATCCAAAAAATGCATTTTTATTGCATTTTGCCCAGTGCGTTTTTTTTTAAGTCAAATCTATTGACTGGAGGGGCTCAAAAAAGCTGACAAAATGCAAAAAGAACTGACATGCTGCATCTTCAAAAATGCTGCCAAAAAAGATGCACAGTGGACAGCGAAAGAGAAATCTCAGATTTTGCTTGGGGAAGGAAATCCATGGATTTGGGTGTATCTTTGTGACCACAAAAATGCACCAAAAACGCAGTAAAAGATGCAGTGTGTGAACATAGCCTTATGGTCAGCTCATGATGGATCTGGCAAATGAATTATGAATTTATTGTAATCTACATTTTTGAGGATTTTAATTGAAAAACTAAAAGAGAAAAAAAAAAAAAAAAGTAACCCTATGACATTGGCCCATGCATGCGGTGAATCCTACATTTCAGAACTTACTTTACAGTTAATGCGCATCCTGACAGCAGAGTCCATATTTTCATACATGTGATTATCTTTATGTTTAGTTTTATAAATGTCATTTATGCACTAGATATCCCAGACCAATTTCCATGCACACCCTGCACTATCCTCCTACATAAAGCACAAATAAGTCTGTATTCAAATTGCCTTGATATACATACACCAAGTGCATAAGCAAATGCCGGAATTCTTTAACATGGTTATTTCAACTACCCTCTATACAACCCTTTACTGTAATGAGGGCATAAAATGCTTAACAAGAGGATAGTCCTCCGTTTCATAATTCAGAGGTGTCACAATGGCAATAACCTTCCTTGCCATTTGTCTTTAGTGCAGTTGTGACACTTTGGCATGATCCATAATTTGGCAGCTATTTACTGTGACATTTTCCTTCAGCTGAGCCATAACATTCAGTAAAGTCATTATTTGGTTCCATTTACCATATAAATTGTATTGTTGTGCATGCATGCTAGCTGCTACATTAGGAATCTCGAAAATGAGTAAATCTTGTAAAATAGATACTATCAGCACTCAATGGCAGAATAGTTTTGCTCCTTTGTATTGAAGGGAAGTGAAAAAAAAAAAAAACATATCAAGAATACACTCGTTAAATGTCATTAAGACAAAGAGAAAAAAGAAACTCTGAAGCTATAATTATAATATTTGCACATGACAGGACTGTTATACTTGGCCAGGTTTTCCTTTAAAAAATATCCTGGTGGGGATCTACCTTAATTTGAAAAGGCATTATGACATTCCAGAAGGACAATTAAATGTGAAGAATATCTTGGTCTTGGCTGGCTGAGGGGAAAAAAGCAAAACTTAGAATCAGAATCACATGTCTAAGGGGAAAAATAAGGGAAAGCTGCAACCATTTATTGCCACAAAGGGCAAACAAAATTCTAAAATTGTACCTGTGGATGGAGCAAACAGTGCAGAATAGATCAAATGCAGGCTGGTGTCTTCAGAATTCCGACGAGATGTTTAGCAAGCTTTGTAATACTAGTACATAAAGCACAGGTCAAAAAGTTATCAAAATATTACCAAAACGGGCAAATCTAAAGCATACGCGAGGCTGACGAAAATTTACAAAAAGAGTTCAATTTCTGGAGTTAGACCAAAGTATATGTCTGCGTCGATCCTGGTAATTGGGCAATTGTTTGATGTCTGAAAGAAAATTATCAGCTTGTTAGGCTGCAAAGTTGAAACAATGTATTGTTGAGCAGCACGCCGCAGAAATTTTTTTGGATACTATAAATACTTTTTTTTTTTGCAGAAGACCTCATGTCAGAAGCAAAATTTTTACCAAGTGGTTTACCGACCCAAGTAATATTTCTCTATATTTAGAATAAGTTTAAGATTTGTAAAAAAAAAAAAAAGCCAGGTGTGACTTTAGAATAAAACAATAACTCCAACCATGTTACTTCATGTTTTTTTTTTTTTATTTTCCAAGTGCAATGACAATGAAGTGCAAACTAAATTATCTAATCAACAGTTTATATATTAAGATTTTATTTTTTTTAGAATTTTATTACAAATTAAATAAATCATCCTTTACAGAAAAATATATCCAGTTATTATTAAATCTATTTTTTTTTTATAAAAATATTTTCATTTATTTAGGCACTTATAGGGTTAACTGATACAAAACTAATAAAGTACCTTAAAATTTAATAGGCTATTTTTTGGTAAATGAAAACATTTTAGGAACACCTAGATACTGGTTTTTAATATACTATCCATTAACGACAACATGTTTTAGACATTTCCCGGCAGAAAGGGCCATTTTCATTGTGATTTATTTCATTGTTCTGTTTTTACAGCTTGCTGTTGACAAGGTGAGGTAATTCGACTACAATTTTCCCAATGTTTTTCCCTGTGTACATATAATCTACAGCCCGGAATACAGACTCCAAACCAGTAAACTTGCCTTCTGGTGATTGTTCTCCATGATCTACCTCACACCGCAGTTTCCCACTTTGGTACAGCTTCACCAAAGCCATTAATGCTTCCTTGTATTCATCCATAAAATGGGGCAAGAAAAAGCCATGAACACTGGCAGATTTGCGTAATAAAACTGCGGGTAAAGCACCTGCTTTAATGGGCAAAATACCACTAGATGTCTGATAGCCAGAAATAAAACCAATGATGATTAGGTGACCTTCTGTTGCCAAACAGTTGACTAACATATCGAACATTTCCCCTCCAATAGACTCATAGACAACATCTACTCCCTCTGGAATTTTTTTCTTTAAGACTGAAGCCACATTTTCAGATTTGTAATTTATGGGAAGATCACAGCCTATAGACTTTAGGAATCCGGCCTTGTCTTCAGAAGAACATGTCCCAATAACATAACATTTGGCGTTTTTTGCAAGCTGCACGGCAAATTGTCCTGTTCCGCCAGCAGCAGCAGTCACCAAAACAGTCTTGCCTTCAGACAAGTAGCCAAATTTTTTGAGACTAATGTAAGCGGTTGTGCCACTGACAAGTAAAGTTAAGAGCTCTGGTTTAACTAAAGGTACAGGAATAGCAATATTAGCTGGTACAATTGTATATTCGGCAAAAGAACCATTTTTTGCATATGCAACAGGTTGGCCAACTGTGAAATTTTTACTAGCACTGAGCCCTAGTGCTACTACTTCGCCGATGCCTTCAAATCCAATATCAAAGGGAGGCTTTACGGATGCATCATATCGTCCAGATGAAAAGTTTATGTCCGACGCATTGATACCAACGTATCTAGAGGCAAAGAAAGGAATAATGTTAAACGGTAAAATGTCATCATGACAATACAATTTTATAGCCATTATACAAAATGATGGTGAATACAGTATGTTAGATGATAAAAAGGGTTGTCTGGGGGAGAAAAATAAATGAAGCATTTCTCATCTTACTGATCAGCCACGCTATCTGATGTCACCTGCTTCACCACAATGTATGCAACCGCTGAGACCAATCCATGGTAAACTAACAAAGCTACTGACTAGCGGCAGCGGTCTCATGTCCCTGAGATAGGACATCCTCACTACAGGAAGTAGCAGAGACCAGCAGAGGATCAGGCTACGCCGAGCGGGAGTAAGGGCTCATGCGCACGTTGCCGAATTTCATGCATTTACGCTGTGTATTGCACTGCAGCGTAAATGCATGCGACCTGCGTCCCCTGCACAATCTATGTAGATTGTGCATGAGACGTGCGCACGTTGCGTTTGAGAGCGCAGCGATTTGGATGCCAAAATTTTGTTCCAAATCGATGCGTTCTAAGAAGCAACATGTCACTTCTGTGTGCTTTGGATGCAGCTCCTGCTCTGTCTATGGGAGAAGCTGCATCCAGAGTGCATGAAATCGGCTTTTTTTTCTGCAGAAACAATGCATCCATTTTGCAGTGATTCTGCAGTGATTTGACGCACACATGTGCTGTCAAATCCCTGCAAAAATTTCTGCAGGGACACGACGCAACGTGCGCATACAGCCTAAGAGGACATGAAAGAGGAGAGTGTTACAGTTTTACTTTTTAAAACCAATATGAGCATGGTGCAAGAACATTTTTACTCCGCCATTTAAAGAATATAGTATAGAAATATATGCATATAAAAAGGCTACGTGACATACAAAATAAATTCAAATTAATGTTTTTAAATTTAATAATGAATCTTTCTTTAGCCATCCATGAAAAACACGGATGACGCACACGGATGACACATACACACAGATGGCAAAATACTCTACCACGTGGATGGGAAGAACTGACGATGTAATGTGTATATGTTTAATATGCACTGGTGAAGGGGTCCTAATACATTTTTGGGTCTTTAGGTCCAACATGAGTTCCATTCTTGTGAAAGTTGAAAAGATAATTCTAAAAATTATACATGTAAAAAGTGAGGTTGCAATAAGTCAAACGTCTATTGTTGCTGCACAAATAATGACCTTTGCTCTGAAGCAACTGTAGTAAACCTATATGATGCTATACATTTATCTTGACTGTTGTCAAGGGTAAAAACTGTGCGATTGCTATAAGGAAGCATTCCCATCTCCATTACTCCACAACCATCACTGACTGAATGCTACTGCATATCTAAACCTTTTTGCTGACCAGTAGCATCTCTTCAAGGTCACTGTCTTTCCTGCATCATAGGATAAAATGGACAAAATGGAACATGACAATCACTTTTGCATACTTCAATGGTTTACACGGTCTCTTGACCTCATCCCTGTACAGCGCCATTGGAATGAGGTATAGAAAGTTTGTAGCATGAACGCTCCACCATATAACCTGCAGCCAATACAAGATGTCACAAGCACAAGGGCAACTATCCTTGTATAGTGATAAATATGGAAAAAAAAAAAAGCTAGGCTGTGTTACTAAATTGGAAAAAAAGGTATATGCTAGATTGTCTGTTAAATAGGAGATGGGTTGGGTATGGGGTAAATATTTTGAGTAGCTAGGCTGTGTGAATTTTTATGGCAACCCCTAAATGCCATCTCAGAAAACAAACTGAATTATTGTGAAGAGATAATGTAAAAGGATATATTTGCCACAAATAATTTAGTTACTAAGAAGATTCTATTTGTTGATTTACCAGGAGTCTTCTGTCGGGATCTACATGCACCTCTAAAATAATGATAAAAAGCGGGTTATCAGCAGGTCCGGCCAATGAGCTTATGCATATAAGGACCATGGGCCATCAATTTCAACATGCCTGATTCTATTTTGTAGGCTGGGGCAGACGTGTCTACCAGCAATTATTGCCCTCTCCCTACTATAGAAATATAGGCCCCAATTCATCATTTCCTGTTACTTTTTTGTATACTTTTGTACCTTTTTTTTTTTTTTTAAGACTCACACTTTCACCTGTATTTTATTTTTTCCCCGCTTTGTGGGTGGAGTCTAGTGATTCCATATGTTTACACCTGACTCATCAATTGCAAATTTTAACAAAAGTTTCAAAACTTGGCACAATTTCAGTCCAGTTCACATCTGGTATAATTTTCAAAAGGGACAAAAAATTCAAGTTGGGGCCATATAGGAGCATTGCACAGTCATATTGTGTTTGTTATAGCAGTAAGTGGACCCTTATAAATGTCATCAAAATAAGGATATTATAATGCTTCTCCTATACTTTCAAAGTTAAACACATACAGCAAACAGACGACACAGATGCCATCCGTGTGCTGTACGTGTTTTTTTCATGGTATCATATGGTCCCTTGCCATCTGTGCTGCCCCCAAAAAAATAGACATGTCTCAGTGTGGTTCACATGGACAGCCAATTCCTCTGAAAACAATGACATGAAGATCACCATAGGATATAATGGGTTTGTGTGGTAGCCGTGAAAAGACAGATGCCACACGAACATGTAAAGGAAGCCTTATACAAATTCAAGACAATGCTATTTCTGGAAGATGAGAACTAAAACCTGTCAGTAACTCATTACAGGTGCTCTAAAGAGTAAGGTTTCTCTTTTAGGAGACCCCCAAGCTGACATAGGGAGACATGGGCCTTCCAAAGCTCCCTGGGAACTAAAATAAGCCCATGGCCTATTCACTGAAGAAAAGAACTGGATCGCCGATTAAATGTAAACGCTTTAAGGGCTCATCCGCACGTAACTGCAGAATATTCTGCAGCGATTTGACCGCACGCGTCAAATCGCTGCAGAAAGACTGCCTAATGGATGCAGTTTTTTTTGTTAAAAAAGCCGATTTCATGCGCTATGGCTGCTGCCCCCGCCATAGACAGAGTGGGAGCTGCATCCATAGCGCACAAATAATTGACATGCTGCTTTTATGAACGCACGGATTTGGGTCAAAATTTTAGCACCCAAATTGCTGCGTTCATAAAAGCAACGTGCACACGTATCATGCAAAATCTTCATAGATTGTGCAGGGGACGCAGGTCGCTTGCATTTACGCTGCAGTGTTATACGCAGCGTAAATGCATGCAAGTACGCAACGTGCGCATGAGCCCTAATAAAGCCTTACACATGACTTTGGGTATAAAGCCAAATCAGAATCTCCACTACAAACACCTGCCTCAAAGTTCTTGAATCATTAAGTGCAAGGCAGGAGACTGGTTGACTCGGTAAGAGATCTTTGTCCAGGTGTCTAAAGGGTAAAGTTTTTCCTTAAAAAGACCTCCAAGGCGACATTAGGAGAATTATCGACCATGCAAGAAAAATAAAATAAGAACCTTGAAACAGCCAAATGTTATGAAGATTCTGGTTTGATCCATCACTTGCTTTGCAGCGCTGGGGTCCTGGGTTCAAATCCCACCAAGGAGAACATCTGCAAGGTTTCTGCAGGAGTACCCGGAGGAAACCCTGCGTTTGCGAGGGTTTCCTCTCACACTACAGACATATTGATAGGGAACTTAGATTGTGAACCCCAATGGGGACAGTGATCACATCTGTAGAGTGCTGTACAATACAATATATGTGAGTAAAGTATATCTGTAAGGAGTTTGTATGTTCTCCCTGTTTGTATGGGTTTCCTCCGGTTTCTGAGATTTCCTCCCACAGTCACAGAGGCCTAAAACACACTTCCGCAAAAAAAAGGTACGTGTCTCACGGTCCGTTTTTCGGGTCCGTGTTCCGTTTTTTAGGGGCGTTTCTCCGGTACGTATGGCATCCGTGTGATGGCGTATGCGAGCCGTGTGTGCGTGTGTAATGTCCGTATTGACATAAAATACGTAAGTGTGCTGTCCGTGTGCTGTCCGTTTTTAAAGGCCCGCATTCTTACCCAATTAACGTTGTTAATCATTCATCATGAGAGCCTGGTGTTTTTGTTTGCCATCAATTGACCTGATAGATTGGTAACAAGTGTTTCAAATTTTGTGATGAAAAACGGACACGGACGATACGTGATGAATACGGACATACTCCGTGTGCGGTTCGTGCAGGCACGGACCCATAGACTAAAGCGGGTCTGTGCCTGCGTGCTGCTGGCCAAAAACGGACATGTCGTCTGTGTAGAAAAGCGCACACATGTACTTACCACACGGACACACGTTCCGTGTGATTTTACGTGTGTGTGCCATCTACCATTGAATAACACGGGTCTCCGTGTGTACGTGTCTCCAGTACGTGCAAATACGTACCGCACACGTACAAAAAAAACGGATGTGTGTTGCGGGTCAAAGACATACAGATAGGGAGTTTAGATTGTAAGCCCTAATGGGGACAGTGATGGTCACACTATATGAGTGAGTAAAATAAATAAAGGGTAAATACTAACTTATAGCATTGGTACTCCCAATAGATGGCACTAGCAACACTGCTGTCTTCTTCTGTGAAGAGGCTAGCTGTGTAACTACTTAGACATATGAATATGACAAAACTTTCTAGAGCTATTAGGCAGAACACACATTGCAAGTAAAAGGGAGTGAGTGGAATGCGATAAAAAAAAAAAAATTAAATATTACCTGATGGGGCTGCTCCCATGGGCGATTTTTTTCTCAGCCTTAATCGGACAGAAAAAACACAGCAGCATGCTGTAGGTGGAATCAGATTAATTTTCACTCGCACCCATACAAGTCTATGGGTGCGAGAGAAACATCACACTGCACTTGCATTACACCGATGTACTGCGAGTGCAGAGCGAGAATCGCATCAGCTGACAATGGAGATTACTCCCTGTCCTTCGCAGCGCCCGCCCCCCTCCTCCGTGGCTGTGCTGCGATTGCCGGATCGCATCACAGTGGCTTGACAGTCACATGACACTTTGCTTACACTCCAGCAGAGTGGGAGCCGAGTGTCATGCGATTCACTCGCATTAATGATAGTGTGGCCCCAGCCTTACTAGAATTTTAGACCACTGGCTTAAATAAAAAAAAATAAAAAGGATCAGATGTTTATGACGTTTAGTGGTCTCCATTTTTAACACATTTATTATGTAAGAGGTTGGCCAATTTAGCTACACGTTTTGTGAACTTGATGTGGCACTTACTAATAGCATTATAGGTTCTCCTCCTGCACTTGGTGCAGCCTCCCTTACAGACTGGACAGCTCTCCTATTCTCAAAATGGCTGCTGATAACTAGATTTGTCCATCATTACCCTGTAATTGAAAGGCAACTTGTGCTTGCCGAGTGTTTTTGAGTTGTAGGAGGTTAATAGACAGGCCTGGTGACACGCTTCTCCATTAGCAGCCATTTTATGGACAGCAGAGCTGTGCAGTCCGTGAGGAAGGTTTATTAACAAGAACTGGAGGAGTGTATGTGATACTTACATATTAGTAAGTGCGACATCGTGCCCCAACACATTTGTTATAATAAAATGGGCCAACCCCTTTAAAGCTTATTTTCCGAGAATTTTCCGCAATATTTGACCCACGCAACAGATTTATCACGCCATACAATATGCTTACAGTCAATTTTCTCTGCGATCCTTCTCAAAAATGTAATGTCTTTTCTGCATCTCTAAAGTAAATAAACTTAAAGAGAAGCTGTGATGTCACATCACAGCTTATAGGGTTAATCTGCAGGTAAATATTTAAATCCTGTTTAGAATGTTTAATGGAGCAGCAGCTACAGGGAGAAAATGAAGTTTTATTCTTCCCACTGCCGTTCTCTTCCAGTCATTTGGGCGGTGCAGAGAGCTGGTGCAGTCACCGCTCTCTATACAGTGAGCATGCTGTAATCACTCCCGAATATTATGATTGACAGTATGGCCTGCGTACACACATTGTAAAGCAGGCTGTCAGTCATTGTGCTGTGGAGTGTTCACTGTAGAGCGAGCGGTGACAGTAACAGCTCCCTGACTGGAAGCGAGTGGCTGCAGAGAGAATATAATGTCATTGTTTACTCCAGTAAGCTGGATACACTGGATTTAAAAGATATTTATCTGCAAATTATCATTTTATCTACAGATAAATATTTTTTCTGAACGTGACAGGTTCCCTTTAATGGTCATTAGTGATGAGTGAGCAGTACCATGCTCAGTACGCGTAATTAGCAATTGGCTGCTTGGATGGGCACGACTTGAGTACCTGAGAATAATGGAAGTCAAAGGGGAACAAGAGCAATATTCCATGAAATCTTTTGGAAAAATGCTCATCTCCCATTGACTTCCACTATTCTCGGGTACTCAAGTCGTGCCCATCTGAGCTTCCACCTGCTCCTCACAAGTACTGAACACCTGAGCATCGTAGTGCCCGCTCATCACGAGTGGTCATTGTTGCAAACAATATACGTAGGTGACGGAGAATGAAATGGATGGCTCCTCCCATGGAATCAGAAGACGTTAATAAAGACGGGCTCCAGTCTTGGCTACATTCAAAGGAGACATGTTTCAACTCAAAGATGAAACGCAGTTATGCAAATATAGAAAAAGTGGCAATGAGCATAGTGGTTTTGTTATAGAGAAAAAAGGAAAAGTATTTGTGCCGATTTTTAGAGAAAACATTATGTAAACATACTTAAAGGGAATCTGTCACCAGGTTTTTGCTCCCCATCTGAGAGCAGCATAATGTAGAGACAGAGACCCTGATTCCAGCGATATGTCACTTACTGAGCTGTTTGCTATCATTTTGATAAAATCAATGTTTTCTCTGCCTGCTGCAGATCTAGCAGTTAAGGCCCGTTTCACACGTCAGTGAAAAACACAGACGTTTTTCACTGGCGTGTAAAACACGCACATGTCCCTGCGTGTGCCGAAAATCACGGCACACGTGGGTTGTCTAAGTGCAATCCGGGCTCCGTTCTCCGTGGCCCGTGATTGCACTTAGAGATTCACTCACCTGCGCCCGCTCCCGCTGTCCGTGCTGCTGAATCCTCCCGCGACGCAGCATCCGGCCGGCGGTGACCCCTGCAGGAGCTGCTTCCGGGTCGGCTGTGTCGCGCATAATGAATATGCGCGACAGTAATCAGCCGGCACAGAAGGAGCAGGGAGAACGGCCTGCAGAGGACATCGCTGGACGCCGGGTGAGTTAAAATGTTTATTACTTTAAAAGCACGTTTTTTTCTGGCACGTGTTTCACGGACCACACCACTGCGTGGTCCGTGGAACATCAGTGATGCCAGAAAAAAATGGACATGTCTCCGTGCAGCAATCATGCACACGCGGGTACGCCGCACGGAGACACGTGCAGTGAAAAATCACTGATGTGTGAGCAGACCCATTCATTATAATGGGTCTGCGTATGTCAGTGATTCTGGTACGTTTAAAAAAAAAGCACAAACGTACCAGAATCACTGACGTGTGAAAGGGGCCTTATACAGAGCTCATGAATATGCTGAACTACCTGTCAGCACACCAAGAAGTCCTCTAATGATAATCTGCTGCTAATTATTCAGTGATTTTATTAAAACTACACTAAGAAGCCCAGTAAGTGACACATCACTGGAATCAGGATCTTTTCCCCTACAGTATGCTGCTCTCAGATTAGGTTTTTTTTTTTTTTATCTATGAGCTGCAATTATTATTCATATTAATAATGTTATTGATATTGCAGTCTGTAGACAATAGTTCTGAAGTTCAACATCTCTTACCTTTTGCATATTGGTTACATATCCCATTATTTTACTCAAGTGAGGGGGGAAGGTAGATTAATATAAAAAAAGAAATTAAAAAAATATCAGGATGAAATAAAAAAAAAAAAAGAAAAAAAATAGAACCACAAAAATACAACAAAAGAAAATGTGTATTAGAGGTATATGTAAAAAGAAGGAATGGAAGCTCAATGTCCTGTAGGTATATAAGGCAAAGAATGTATCGCGTAATTTATCATAGAATTCAATGACAATACTGTATAAAAATAGATTTGTATTATAGAGTTTGCATTATCATTATTTAGCGGTGTTCCTACCCACAGATACGGGTTTGAAGCTTATAAAACTTTATATTGTATGAATCTGAACCCCCCCCCTCCCAAAAAAAAAAAAAACAACCAAAAAAACAGTTTTTATAAAATTATTGGAAGTAGGGTAATCTTGTCATGAATTCTGTTTTGGGGAAATAATCCAAGTGTAGAACACAAGGGATGAGACTTTGAAGAGATAAAATGCTGCTATAGGGTAATGTGGGGTTTGCCATATCCCCTAACATGGCGCACACCTATTTGAACTACGGTGCATTTTTCACAATTTCTCCCCAGTTTTTATTTTTAACCTGTTAATTTTCACAAATCAACTACTCGTCAACGTAAAAACAATATCATTTTTTTATCAATACAAATGATTAATTAAAAATTGCGTGCCTGCAATAATTAATTATGTTACTAAACGTTCTCATATACACAGGGATACAAAAGAGCAATAAAAAAGCCTATATATTGTGAATGCAGTTAAAAATAAAAAAAATCAGGGACAGCAATATAGATATATTAACTCTTAGTCGTCTTGCCAAACTATCTGTTGTGAGAATTCACACTGAACTTATACCCTATATACACATACTACAGACACACCGGGGACTGAATGACCACAGGGAACACTCCCATTTCCACACAGCCTCTTTGAAAAAGTAAGGGGGGGACTGAGGAAGCCGGTGGAGGGAGGGGAGGTAGGGGCACAGCAGATTAACCCACATAGTGTTTGAAGTGTCAGCAAACAAGCTGCAGGCACCTCCAACTGTAAAAGGGGTTAATTGCTGGGAAATAATAATAAATCACGGACTGGTATGCCCACCTTTTGTTTGCACCTTCCTCAACACTGATAGGTCACACTGTGGTCACTAAAAGAAAGATCCATTTCATTTCTGGGATTTACAAAGCCAAAAAGAGAAGGTGTATAGGTAAAGAAGCCATGAAATATAACAAATTAATAGTTGTCCGTATCTTAATTTAGTAAAAGGAAATATGAGTAATAAAATAAGGACTGTAATGGAGGAAAAAGGGGGATTTTATGCTACAGGACAGGCACTATTGAATCAGATCTGAGGAGCAGAACACGACTTCTACGTGATAATATATTAGTGTCAGAAAGCGTTCTTTTCTTCGGGTCTAAACAAAGTAGATCTGAATCAGAACAAATATATGTACATTTGGAAGGGAGAGCGATGATTTGGTACATAACAAATGTATGTACTGAGGCCAATAACGATCAAGACCTGTCTACATCATATGGAAGTTTTGGGCAAGAAATTCCTCTCCTTCATGGGTCAAAAGCATGGTGTTAACATAGGCAAAGTGATGCTCATCGAAATCAGACAGGAATGACTTCAGGTAGCGGACGGAGCAGGTCATGTTCTTGTGGGTGCCCTCAGGTGAGAAAAGTATGGTATTAACTAACAAACTCCCAACTCTGTTCTTGTCTGCTCCGTATGTAACAATGCAGAGTGATTATACACAGCCTAAAATATGTGGCACCAGCAGACAATGAAAGTACAGGAGGAACACTTCCAATAGTGTACTCATTGTTTAGTAAATCGTTTGTACGGGGATCCCCTACCACTCAGTTGTAGAAATTTACATAAAAAAATATGCTCCACCTTTAAATTCCCTCCTCAATACTTACCATACAACTAAAACAGAGCAGCCTTTAGCATTTGTGCAATAATCTTACAAATTACTAATTTATATGTAGTCTTAAAGCAACAGTACAGCTCGTTTTGTTTAGATCTGGGAATACATTTAGTTCAGAATTAAAAATATTGATAAAATTACTGAAAATATTTTTCAAAGTGGCTCAAAGAGGGAAAAATATTTGTTAGGTAATAATATGTGTTTATTTGTAATTACATGTTCACAGGGAAATCAGAAAGTAGACGAAAACCGTTGTTAAAAGGCGTAATCATAAAATCGCATTTCATTCTGAAGCTCTGGTCTTTATCAGAAAAAAATATTATATTGTGAGGAGTCGAGCATGCATTATTGGTCAGTCAGGATTATTTATACAGGTCTATATAAGCCTAGAAGTGTAGGAGACGTGTTATACACTCGTGGATTAATTATTAGAGGTGTTATTAGGAGAGATTCTTCATAGGTGTCCCTCAGCTGTGCTTAAAATAAGTCAGGGCACACCTTACTATAGAAAAAAAATATTTAATAAATGTCAAAAATTAAGAAAAAATTATAAAAACAAAAAGTGAAATAAAAAAAAAAAGTCTGAAGCAGAAATAATCAATAATGCATGTTATCAGATTATCGTATATGTCCGCATATGATTATTACTTGGGAGGCGGGGGGGGGGGGGTAAAAAAACCAAAACTTTAATATAATCTTTATTTTTTTGTATCAGACAAAAATATTTGTACTGTTAAATATATGACAATTTAATATAATAATTGAAATGAAACAAAAGAAAACAAAACATGAAATAGTATAGGATAAATAGAATACATCAGGGCATACTTCCATGTAAAGGCCAGTAAGGTGCATTGTATTTAAAGCAGCAAGTCTTGAGGTTAGCTGGGGTTCAATTACATTTTTACATTTAAGGCCGCTGCGTGGCTGATGTCGACTCACCACCGAGCAAAAAAATAAATAAATAAATAAATGGTGACATATCATGGTGTTCCCCAGTCATATAGGAAAGGTGGCAACCGTTTGCTCACCCTTATTTTTGTGTGGTCAGAGCTATCAAAATAAACTGACAATTTATCTCTGTGTGAATATGCACGTAAATGACTATTTACATGCATACACAGCACATCTCATTCATTGAGTTTGCAAGCTTTGCCTATTTTTATTTACCCCAACATGAAAAGTTATCACTGAAATTGTAGAGTTAATAGTAAGCATGGTGTATATATATATATATATTTTTTTTTTTTTTGGGGGGGGGTGGAGGTGAGGTACATCCAGAATTTTGTTTTCATATGGGTCTTTAAAACAGGTCCTCCAAGGGCCTTCATACGAGCCCTCCATAAAAAAATAAATAATTGTCTTTTGCTGTGGACATAAAACACAACTGTTGTATAATACAAGACTATTCACTCCTATTTTATTCCATTTCTGATGCACATATATGGGTCTAATGATAAAGGGAAAAAAGCAGCCTAACTAATAGGTTTTGATAACTGACATGTTATGGTTAGAGGAAAAAACTAAACAACTTAAGATTTACTTTACATCTTGTTACAGAGTTAACATTTGAATACTAGAAATAAAATAATATAGATTATATAGTCTAATAAATAATCTAATATTTATGTGTTTACAAAATACAGATGTAATATGAACCAAAACAAAAAAAAATAAAATAAAAAAAAAAAAAAAAGAAGGAACTCTCCACTCATAATACATGGAAACATAGCACTGCTCTGCTGGGCCTGGAAACTTCTGCCTGTAGCTGCATCTCCCAGGGGTGAGGAAGGTGATGATGAGGATGATAGAGATGGGACACGGCTGCAGAGTGGTTTACCTTACTGTTATTCATTGCTTTCTAAGGTTAGTGACGTCTAGAACAAACACCCTGAGAGGATCACTCTGGATGAGCACATCCCACCCTCCTCCATCATCATCCCACCCTCCTCCATCATCATCATCATCATCATCCCACCCTCCTCCTCCATCATCATCATCATCCCACCCTCCTCCTCCATCATCATCATCATCCCACCCTCCTCCTCCATCATCATCATCATCCCACCCTCCTCCTCCATCATCATCATCATCCCACCCTCCTCCTCCATCATCATCATCATCCCACCCTCCTCCTCCATCATCATCATCATCCCACCCTCCTCCTCCATCATCATCATCATCCCACCCTCCTCCTCCATCATCATCATCATCCCACCCTCCTCCTCCATCATCATCCCACCCTCCTCCTCCATCATCATCATCCCACCCTCCTCCATCATCATCCCACCCTCCTCCTCCATCATCATCATCATCCCACCTTCCTCCTCCATCATCATCCCACCCTCCTTCTCCATCATCATCCCACCCTCCTCCTCCATCATCATCCCACCCTCCTCCTCCATCATCATCATCCCACCCTCCTCCTCCATCATCATCATCCCACCCTCCTCCATCATCATCATCATCATCCCACCCTCCTCCTCCATCATCATCATCATCCCACCTTCCTCCTCCATCATCATCCCACCCTCCTTCTCCATCATCATCCCACCCTCCTCCTCCATCATCATCCCACCCTCCTCCTCCATCATCATCATCCCACCCTCCTCCTCCATCATCATCCCACCCTCCTCCTCCATCATCATCATCCCACCCTCCTCCTCCATCATCATCCCACCCTCCTCCTCCATCATCATCATCCCACCCTCCTCCTCCTCCATCATCATCCCACCCTCCTCCTCCTCCATCATCATCCCACCCTCCTCATCCATCATCATCTCACCTTCCTCCGGCATCTCACTCCACTACCACTACCTTACAATCTCCCTCTCTTCCACCACTTCACTACCCTCCACCATCACCTCTATCCCCTCCATCATGTCACCCCCAACCATCTCACCTCCTCTCCCTCTCCTCCACCATCTCGCCTCCCCTCCATCTCCTCCACCATCTCGCCTCCCCTCCATCTCCTCCACCATCTCGCCTCCCCTCCCTCTCCTCCACCATCTCGCCTCCCCTCCCTCTCCTCCACCATCTCGCCTCCCCTCCCTCTCCTCCACCATCTCGCCTCCCCTCCCTCCCCTCCACCATCTCGCCTCCCCTCCACCATCTCACCTCCCCTCCACCATCTCACCTCCCCTCCATCATCTCGCCTCCCCTCCCTCTCCTCCACCATCTCCATCACTTTCTCCTCAGTCCCCTACATCATCTCACCCCCCGCCCTCTCTTCCACCATCTCACCCCTCCCTCTCTTCCACCCTCTCACCCCTCCCTCTCTTCCACCCTCTCACCCCTCCCTCTCTTCCACCCTCTCACCCCTCCCTCTCTTCCACCCTCACACCCCTCCCTCTCTTCCACCCTCACACCCCTCCCTCTCTTCCACCCTCACACCCCTCCCTCTCTTCCACCCTCACACCCCTCCCTCTCTTCCACCCTCACACCCCTCCCTCTCTTCCACCCTCACACCCCTCCCTCTCTTCCACCCTCACACCCCTCCCTCTCTTCCACCCTCACACCCCTCCCTCTCTTCCACCCTCACACCCCTCCCTCTCTTCCACCCTCACACCCCTCCCTCTCTTCCACCCTCACACCCCTCCCTCTCTTCCACCCTCACACCCCTCCCTCTCTTCCACCATCTCACCCCTCCCTCTCTTCCACCATCTCACCCCTCACACCCCTCCCTCTCTTCCACCATCTCACCCCTCCCTCTCTTCCACCATCTCACCCCTCCCTCTCTTCCACCATCTCACCCCTCACACCCCTCCCTCTCTTCCACCATCTCACCCCTCACACCCCTCCCTCTCTTCCACCATCTCACCCCTCACACCCCTCCCTCTCTTCCACCATCTCACCCCTCACACCCCTCCCTCTCTTCCACCATCTCACCCCTCACACCCCTCCCTCTCTTCCACCATCTCACCCCTCACACCCCTCCCTCTCTTCCACCATCTCACCCCTCACACCCCTCCCTCTCTTCCACCATCTCACCCCTCACACCCCTCCCTCTCTTCCACCATCTCACCCCTCACACCCCTCCCTCTCTTCCACCATCTCACCCCTCACACCCCTCCCTCTCTTCCACCATCTCACCCCTCACACCCCTCCCTCTCTTCCACCATCTCACCCCTCACACCCCTCCCTCTCTTCCACCATCTCACCCCTCACACCCCTCCCTCTCTTCCACCATCTCACCCCTCACACCCCTCCCTCTCTTCCACCATCTCACCCCTCACACCCCTCCCTCTCTTCCACCATCTCACCCCTCACACCCCTCCCTCTCTTCCACCATCTCACCCCTCACACCCCTCCCTCTCTTCCACCATCTCACCCCTCACACCCCTCCCTCTCTTCCACCATCTCACCCCTCACACCCCTCCCTCTCTTCCACCATCTCACCCCTCACACCCCTCCCTCTCTTCCACCATCTCACCCCTCACACCCCTCCCTCTCTTCCACCATCTCACCCCTCACACCCCTCCCTCTCTTCCACCATCTCACCCCTCACACCCCTCCCTCTCCTCCACCATCTCACCCCTCACACCCCTCCCTCCCCTCCACCATCTCACCCCTCCCTCTCTTCCACCATCTCACCCCCCCTTTCTCATCCATCATCTCCATCACTCTCGCCTCAGTCCCCTCCATCCTGGGAGGGCCTGTACACCCATCTCCAGGTTCTCAGCCAGGCGTTGCCCACCTGAAGCATAGCCCTCCCACCAGACATACTATTCCTGCTAGTCAGGTAAGAGGTGCCTTGTGGTTTGGCCGCTGAGGTGTCAGGGCATGTGTCTGTATAAGCCAGGACCTGGCAGGGGGCTGAGAATGATGGTAAAATAAAATTAACAGTCGCCAGATGGCGGCTGCAACAACTTATTTTGGAATCACAGGAAGGAAAAGACTGAGGCTGCTTGGAAAGCACAGAAACAAAACATGGGGCAGCGTGCTGGAGAGAAGGGGCAGCGTGCTGGAGAGAAGGGGCAGCGTGCTGGAGAGAAGGGGCAGCGTGCTGGAGAGAAGGGGCAGCGTGCTGGAGAGAAGGGGCAGCGTGCTGGAGAGAAGGGGCAGCGTGCTGGAGAGAAGGGGCAGCGTGCTGGAGAGAAGGGGCAGCGTGCTGGAGAGAAGGGGCAGCGTGCTGGAGAGAAGGGGCAGCGTGCTGGAGAGAAGGGGACTTCAGGCTGATTTTGAATGGATTCATGCGCTGAAGTGTAGGATGGACTACAACACCCAGCTACTCCACACCTGAAGAGGTATAGTGCAGGTGCACTGTCTGCAGCCCTTAGTATAACCTGCTAGCTCCTTCCAGGCCGTGTACACAGCTGCCGGCGTGAATGTGACTGTTGCTTACCGGTTCCTGATGAGGAGTTCTCCGTCCCCGGGAACGGGCACCGGCACATTGGGCATTAAAGTCACGGCCTTTCTGAAGTCTGGGCTCAGCTGAGTGACCACCAGCTTCTTCATGGAAGTGGGGATGGAAGAGCCATGAAAATCCACAAAGTGGTGGGAGTAAGACATGTCCAGGATGGGCCGAGCAGAGCGGATCAGGGGCCACTGTCTGTGACCCAGCAGGCAGAGACCTCTGACACGGAGCAGGCTCATGTGTGTGCTGTGGGGTGCACCTGAGCAGACACCCTGCACACCCGGGCGACGTCCTGCTGCTGCTGCACACCCGGGCCGGGTCACACACCCCGCTGCTGCTGCACACCCGGGCCGGGTCACACACCCCGCTGCTGCTGCACACCCGGGCCGGGTCACACACCCCGCTGCTGCTGCACACCCGGGCCGGGTCACACACCCCGCTGCTGCACACAGGCTTGGGGAAGCACTCTGCAATAGAAACAAATAATTAGGCGGGTCTCTCAATGCAAAACTGACACAGCCTCACAGCCTTGCTATTGCTGTGTCCCTCCCACCCCTTTCTTTCCCAAACCTTCAGGAAGGGAAGTGGAGAGGGAAAAAAAGCAGCAGCTGGAGAAGCAGCCAAGTCCCCGGAGCGGATCCTGCACCGTCACTGACAGCAAACAGGAAGAAAGTTGTGCTCCAGCCCCGGCCTCCCCCTGTCTGCAGGCACACTCCTCACCTCCCAGCCGGGCTCTGCAGGCACACTCCTCACTATCTGTATGGCCTCTGCTCCACACACCCCAGCCGGGCTCTGCAGGCACACTCCTCACCTCCCAGCCGGGCTCTGCAGGCACACTCCTCACCTCCCAGCCGGGCTCTGCAGGCACACTCCTCACCTCCCAGCCGGGCTCTGCAGGCACACTCCTCACCTCCCAGCCGGGCTCTGCAGGCACACTCCTCACTATCTGTATGGCCTCTGCTCCACACACCCCAGCCGGGCTCTGCAGGCACACTCCTCAGCTCCCAGCCGGGCTCTGCAGGCACACTGCTCACTATCTGTATGGCCTCTGCTCCTCACCTCCCAGCCGGGCTCTGCAGGCACACTCCTCACCTCCCAGCCGGGCTCTGCAGGCACACTCCTCACCTCCCAGCCGGGCTCTGCAGGCACACTCCTCACCTCCCAGCCGGGCTCTGCAGGCACACTCCTCACTATCTGTATGGGCAGTGCTGTATTTCCTGAAGAGCCATAACATGCAGCACTGCTGGGGCACAGTGCCTGCTATAGTGTAACGATAACCCCACATGCAGGATACTGGCCGCACAGAAGCCCAGTATTTGTGGGAGGGAGAAATGACCCAGTTATTAGGACATTACTGTATGAGGGGAAGGCAAGCGACAGAGACGTGAAGGGGTTAACCATCCGTGCTGGCTCCAGGAGTCGGTCAGTCCCTCCTCTTCCCATGTGAAGTATTCTCTTCCCTCACAGGTGATGTGCCCAGAGCCGGCTGAGGGGGAAGCTTCTACATCAATGGGAGCTCTTCTGTGGGGGGCCCATAGCCGGCAGAAAGCTGTACTATGAGTGTGCCCAGTGACCTCTGCATAGACCCCTGGACACAGACTCGCTGCCCTCTCCATAGACATGGACTCAGCCTCCTTGCCCTCTCCATAGACCCCTGGGAACAGCCTCCCTTCCCTCTTCAGAGACCCCCCTGGACACAGCCTCACTGCCCTCTCCATAGACTCCTGGACACAGCCTCAGTGTCCTCTCCATAGACTCCTGGACACAGCCTCAGTGTCCTCTCCATAGACCCCTGGACACAGCCTCGCTGCCCTCTCAATAGACCCCTGGGCACAGCATCCCTGCTTTCTCCATAGACCCCCCCTGGACACAGCCTCGCTGCCCTCTCCATAGACCCTTCCTGGACACAGCCTCGCTGCCCTCTCCATAGACCCTTCCTGGACACAGCCTCGCTGCCCTCTCCATAGACACCCCCCTGGACACAGCCTCGCTGCCCTCTCCATAGACACCCCCCTGGACACAGCCTCGCTGCCCTCTCCATAGACACCCCCCTGGACACAGCCTCGCTGCCCTCTCCATAGACACCCCCCTGGACACAGCCTCGCTGCCCTCTCCATAGACACCCCCCTGGACACAGCCTCGCTGCCCTCTCCATAGACACCCCCCTGGACACAGCCTCGCTGCCCTCTCCATAGACACCCCCCTGGACACAGCCTCGCTGCCCTCTCCATAGACACCCCCCCTGAACACAGCCTCGCTGCCCTCTCCATAGACCCCTGGGCATAGCCTCGCTGCCCTCTCCATAGACCCCTGGGCATAGCCTCGCTGCCCTCTCCATAGACCCCTGGGCATAGCCTCGCTGCCCTCTCCATAGACCCCTGGGCATAGCCTCGCTGCCCTCTCCATAGACCCCTGGGCATAGCCTCGCTGCCCTCTCCATAGACCCCTGGGCATAGCCTCGCTGCCCTCTCCATAGACCCCTGGGCATAGCCTCGCTGCCCTCTCCATAGACCCCTGGGCATAGCCTCGCTGCCCTCTCCATAGAACCCTTGGCATAGCCTCGCTGCCCTCTCCATAGAGCCCTGGGCATAGCCTCGCTGCCCTCTCCATAGAGCCCTGGGCATAGCCTCGCTGCCCTCTCCATAGAGCCCTGGGCATAGCCTCGCTGCCCTCTCCATAGAGCCCTGGGCATAGCCTCGCTGCCCTCTCCATAGAGCCCTGGGCATAGCCTCTCTGCCCTCTCCATAGACCCCTGGGCATAGCCTCTCTGCCCTCTCCATAGACCCCTGGGCATAGCCTCTCTGCCCTCTCCATAGACCCCTGGGCATAGCCTCTCTGCCCTCTCCTTAGACCCCTGGGCATAGTCTCACTGTCCTCTCCATAGACCCCAGGTCACAGCCTCACTGTCCTCTCCATAGTCCCCAGGTCACAGCCTCACTGTCCTCTCCATAGTCCCCAGGTCACAGCCTCACTGTCCTCTCCATAGTCCCCAGGTCACAGCCTCACTGTCCTCTCCATAGACCCCAGGTCACAGCCTCACTGTCCTCTCCATAGACCCCAGGTCACAGCCTCACTGTCCTCTCCATAGACCCCAGGTCACAGCCTCACTGTCCTCTCCATAGACCCCAGGTCACAGCCTCACTGTCCTCTCCATAGACCCCAGGTCACAGCCTCACTGTCCTCTCCATAGACCCCAGGTCACAGCCTCACTGTCCTCTCCATAGACCCCTGGGCATAGTCTCACTGTCCTCTCCATAGACCCCAGGTCACAGCCTCCCTGCCCTCTCCATAGACCCCAGATCACAGCCTCACTGTCCTCTCCATAGACCCCAGGTCACAGCTTCACTGCCCTCTCCATAGACCCCTAGGCATAGTCTCACTGTCCTCTCCATAGACCCCAGATCACAGCTTCACTGCCCTCTCCATAGACCCCTCGGCATAGTCTCACTGTCCTTTCCATAGACCCCAGGTCACAACCTCACTGTCCTCTCCATAGACCCCAGGTCACAGCCTCACTGCCCTCTCCATAGACCCCTGGGCATAGTCTCACTGTCCTCTCCATAGACCCCAGGTCACAGCCTCACTTTCCTCTCCATAGACCCCAGGTCACAGCCTCACTGCTCTCTCCATAGACCCCTGGGCATAGTCTCACTGACCTCTGCATAGACCCCTGGGCTGTGCTGTGCCCAAGCAGCATTAACCTTTCCCTAGCTGGTCTCCCCTCTTCAGCCTGATGCTTCACAATCACGTGACTGAAGTGTTTTGCTTAATCTTCAAAGGGACTAGATTAACTGTTTCATGACTTAAGGAAAATACAACACAGGCTTCTACACACAGAATATTTGGTGACTTCTGATACATTACATTTAGGAACCAGCAGAAATAAATTCCTTCCAGCAATGAGCAATTAGGATGAAATACCAATGGCTAATTAGTACTTCCCTTTAAGTCTTACATACATGTCACATGTAACCTGACACTATTGTGCTAATTGAAAATGCATTGTGTGATGGGTTTTAGAGAATATGTCAGTAGTAACACTGAAAGGGCTTCCTTCAGAGGCGGACATACCATTGGTGTGGCTGCACAGGATCCCAAGAAGTCAGGGGGCCATCTCTACCTCCAAAGCAGGTATAACTGTGCCTTATAATGAGCTCTTGGGCTACAAAGGGCACATGCACTGTTCTTGCACAGGGGCCCAAGAAGTAAAGGGGGCCATCTCTACTTCCAAAGCAGGTATAACTGCCTTATAATGAGCTATTGGACTGCAAAGGTCCCATATACTGTTCTTGCACAGCGGCACATTTTATGTCTGTATCCCTGAGTGTCTTCATTATATAAGAGATATTACAAATATTTTCCGTAGTATTTTATATGAGCATTAATATTCATGGTGACTAGTCTGCTGCATGTGAACATGTTTGTGATTGTTGAATGGGTCTGAATAAGGTTTGTAAAAATCCCTGTACATGCTGCAGGAATAACCTTCTTTCTATATATAGCACAGAGAGATTTCTGACACATTTGTACTATACATATCCTGGATGTGCTAAACAGTATAAAACATCTGTATATTTATAGTATGGCTATGTGATATTGGATGATCGTGTTTTGATTACATTATAGCTGCCCTAACGTATACATTACTGGGGTGAGTTCACACACTGCAGATTTGGTCATTTGGAAATTTCTGAGACTGAGATCAGGTTCTCTGAATGGGGTCTTTGCTGCAAGCAAATGGATTTTTGAAGAATGGGACTCACACTGACTTCTGATGTATGTTTCTTTTTTAGTCACTCGAGTCTACAGCCCTGTACAGACATCATCATCACTGTCCCCATTGGGGCTCGTAATCTAAATTCCCTATCAATATGTCTATGGAGTGTGAAGGAAACCTATGGAGAACATACAAACTCCTTGCAGATGTTGTCCTGGGTGGGATTTGAACCCAGGACCCCAATGCTGACCACTGAGCCACCGTGCTGCCCTGTGATTTAACCCTCTATCCTTCTCTACCTGTCTGTGTCTTGTATTGTTTATGATTATTGTACTTGTCCCTATTATCTGTCCCCACCTATTGTACCATCACCCATTCCCTGTAGACTGAGCCCTCGCGGGCAGGGTCCTCTCGCCTCCTGTACCAATCTGTATTGTACTGTTAATGATTGTTGTACGTATACCCTCTTTCACTTGTAAAGCGCCATGGAATAAATGGCGCTATAATAATAAATAATAATAAATAATAATTTATGTGTACCCCTTTCACATGCAAAGCGCCATGGAATTGATGGCGC